>NW_001889894.1:400684-440647 GCF_000143565.1 Laccaria bicolor S238N-H82
ACTCGGGTTATTCCGAGGTAGATCTGATTGCCTAGAATTGAAGCGATGTAAGGTGTCGTTTTATCGACAGAATTCTATACAAATAGATTTGAGTTCGATCCAATTCGATATTACACGATGTAAGCCATGTACGCAGTGCGGTTTTTAGTGTGGGTCAGCCTTGCAAATCGCCTGAAATATATCTAACTCGATTGATGCTCACACATGCCACGCAAATCGACCATAGTCACTGTGACTCGGCCTGATCGGAGTTGATTTTCACTGGGGTTCAACATCCACCCACTGCCTGATTATGACATCGCGCCCCCCCACCACATCGACACTCTAAGCCCCTGCGAGCCGCTGCTCGCAGGGTGGCAATGGTGTCTGTTCTTGGCCATGACAACCAGCAGCCGGATGCCCAATGAACGAATGGTGGAGGCAGATGCGAGGCAACAATGATGATGACAACGTACGATGTTGTCATCGTCTAGGTCCTTTGTGCCAATCCAGGTAAGCCGACATAAGTACTCCCTGCCATTCTCCTGTCTGACTCTGAATCCAGGTGCCACGTCGCTGACACTGTGAGCGACATGGCAACCAAGCGGTGAACGACCGATGTCGTCATTCGTCGTCATAGGACCAACAACGCACAACCCGACAAACGACAGCGGCGGATCACGACCTTCTCATCAATCCGGTTGCGGGCCTTGTATTCTTCAGTGTTGGTTGGGACCAGATGCGGTCCCAGTTGCCCTTCTTTGGGGGTCGAAAAACAACGCTAGGAACTACTACCACCTATGTACATGTAAACAAGCTATTATTAAGGAAAAAATAGTTCTACACTGTAGATAGTTTTTAGGTTTCCTGGTTTCTGGTTTCCTGGTTTCCAGAAACCTAGAAACCAGGGGAAACCACTGAAAACCTGGAATCTATTTTTCCATCTTACTGATGCACTTACTGCAGGTGGCTTGGAAGAGATATCATAAGTAACACGGTTAATTCTGGCAACCTCATTGGTAATCCGCGAAGAGATTCTTCAAAAAACATCAGCGGGGAAAATAAACCTGCATCCAATAGCAATAACAAGTAAAAAAGTGAGCAGCGCTCCCCAATGTTAAACTGCAACGATACGAGCCAATCCGCTGTCATGAAATTTTCGGATTGGACCGCATGAAGCACAATAACCTAAAGCATGGACATCATAAACAATCAACGCCCCCCTGGGAAGAGAAAGCGCCGCATGGGAATGAGGTACAGAAAACGCACCTGTTCATACGCCCTTCGGTCGGCCATGACGCCCACAGCCTTTACAGGCAACAATACAGCAAAAGCCTAAGAAATCTGGTTGTACAAATCTGCTTTCCTGATTTCCTCGATATAGATACTGTCCGCACGTTGCAAAATCTTTACTTGATCGTGCATAACGGGACCTAAAATGCGAATGGCCAGTCCCAGCCCCGGGAACAGATGCTGTTGCACAAGTGGAGCAGGAATTGACGAAAGACGCCCCAGGGAACAGACCTCATCTATTCCGATTGAGTGAGAATGACCCAACAACTTGAGTAGGTAGCGGATAATAAAGTTTTATCGGATGTACCCTTGAACAGCTCTCGTAATGGCTCGATAACTTTGAGTTTCATGTCCTTGAGGAGACCGCCGACATTGTGATGAGTTTTGATAGTCGCGCTGGGTCCCTTGAAGCTGATGCTCTCTATGACATCAGATTAAAGGGTGCCCTGGAGGAGCCATTCGACACGGCTTTTGGCTGCCGCGCCTGCCTTTTCCTCCCCATCGGCAGCGGCCTCGATTTTCGCAGCCTCCTCTTCAAAAACATTGATGAAAGTATCACCAATGGTTTTCCGTTTCTGCCCGGGATCTTCGACACCTTCGAGGCGGGACAGAAATAATTCCGATGCATTGACCGCTGTCAAGTTCACACCCAGGTCCTTATTGAGCATTTCGTTGACCTGTTGTGCTTCGTTCAAACGGAGCATGCCATTATCAACCGTAATCGCATAGAATCTGAAACACGGTCAAAGTTGTTGCCATTCTCATGTGGCCGATAACATGGAAGTTGGGAGAAGGTTGAGAAAGCTGATCCCCATGAGAAATCCATACCTAAAACTCGCCGCATAAATTTCAGACCGAGTGTCACAGTGAGAGCTGGGCAGCCTGGGCTCACCTGCATTTCCTCGCCGAGTCCCTCAAACAAGGTGTCTACAGACTCTTCTCCTCCGATCTTATTGATCTGTATCTCCGCAAAGCCATGTTCATGGTGGTCACACTTCGTTACCTCCCCACCTAGGTTCCAGGTGATTTCCTGATGATGTCAGTCCAACCGCGAATACGGCTATGGCCTGAAACCTACTTGAAGTCCGTAGCAAATGCCGAGGATGGGTATTCCGAGCTCAAAGATGGTAGGATCAGCATGCGGCGCATCCTTGTCGTATACAGAGTATGGGGAACCGGAAAGGATGATACCTGAGTGTGTAAATTGATGTGTGAGCATTGGGATATTTGAACGGAACGTACCCTTGGGTTTGAAGTTGATATCCTTGATCAAGGTCGTGCATGGCATAAATTCCGCATATACATTACTCTCTCGACGTCTCCTAGTTATCAGATGGCTGTACTGTAAAATTATGAGCATCTGACGGTAAATCGACGCCTTTGTTGAACTGCCGAAATCCAGAATTAAGATGGTATCGAATTGGTCATGAATCTCTGCCATTGTATAGAGCTTCGTTTCCCATCCGATCGGCAGGGGACGATGGTAAGAGGAAGAAAGAAGGAAAAAAGACCAAGAGGTAACATGAGAAACATAGCGCAACATCCCAAAGCGGGATAGCCAGAGCAAGTCCGATACATTTTCTGGGCTGGAACATTGTGAGGACAGGCTACTAATTACGCAGGGTAACAGTCTTTCTTGTAATGAAAATTTTCCCTTTCCGAGTCCACAACAAAGAAAGTCAGTCAAAAATTTTGAATATGCATGCTCATAAAATCCAAGGAATAGTTGAACGGATCCTGCAGACCTTTCCCTTTTGTGCTGCATTGTCCGAACAATTGCAAAGAGTTCGTTCTCATTCTTTCCCGCCCCTTGTATTAATTTTGCATCACGCTGAAAACAAAGGATCCCTTTGCTTCGGCTTCCCTCTTAATTTTTCTCAAAGGTCCAACCCCCACCACCACTATATCACAAACTTGAAAAGGCTTTGAATATTTAAGCTTTTGTTCACCCTTTACCAGCTGAGAAAAGGAAAATCCTATAAATCCTATGCCTTTCCCACGATGAAATTTTTTAAATATAATCAGAATGCTCCTGGAAAGAAAAAGTGTTGGACTTTCTCAAGATATTCTAATTGGTAATATTGGGCAATGTTTCTCATGTAAGATCGCCATGCCCAGGGTATTCCAAAATGAGACATAGGACCGAGACGACCGACTTAAGACCGATTCGACCAATGTCTGAGCACTTTAGCACGTGTCCAACTTCAATACATCTCTGCTTCGCATTCGTCAAATCCCATCCCCTGCAACACTCGAGAGATACCGAAAGCGACAACGTTGTTGTTCCCCCAGGACCAACAAGACTGAAGTTTGCAAAATTCTGACATTTCAAGATCTGCCCAAGCTCAACTAGGCTCTCTGAACACCAACTTCAAACACATTTAGCCTCACGCACCACACGTTTACGACTAAAAGGCTACACGGGCTACATGGACACGAGAAATGACCACCAAGGTCTGTTTTATTGCCCGCTTTATCTATCATTGACTGGGTTGCAGATTAAGAGGATGGCCAAGATGCCTCGGCACGACACACTTCCACCAACTCTCGCCCCCGCTCCCTTCCGTACTCGGGTGTTGAGGCCTGGTCCCTGCCATTTGGTTTGACAGACAATGGCACCTCCAGCTCCAATAACCCCTCCTCTCTTCAACATTTTCAATGAGCGTACGTGAACTCTGCACCCGCTTCCTCCCAAGAACCGCCTTGCGTCTCCATCATATGTGACAAGACGGCCACCCCACCACGTAGAAGATACAGATGACAGCAGCCGGGAGCCATCGCCCATAACCCTGCCCCCATCGTCAACTGCTCTTTATTGCGTGCGATGTGCAGCAACATTTCATCCGGTGGGGAAAGTAAGTGAGCCGTTCGTTCTACTGAGGTGTGGGTACGGCTTTGACAGGTGCAGCCTTGAGGCGATAGCAAGACCACCACCACAAGATCGACCTGTGGTCAGTGCAGATCTCCTCACCCTATCGTTCTTGTACTAACATTTGGCCTTTTAGGTGCAGCCACAAAAGTGCGCTACATAGATACAGGTTCTCTCTTCCTTGCCACCGTCATCTCCACTGACCTTCAGCGCCAGTCCTCGTCACTGCCACTGACACCAACCTTCACACCCCCAACAACATTTCAACACGCACGCACGTCACAACATGTCTGGACACGGAAAAGGTGGCAAGGTGAGCTCAAAATGCAAGGTAGATGGTATTCAGCTATTGACGCATTCTTGCCCAGGGTCTCGGCAAAGGTGGTGCTAAACATCACCGTAAGATTCTTTGCTACAACATCCAAGGTGCGTCGATGCCACCATTGTCCTTTCATACAACCCAATTTACACCCTGTATACCACCCAGGTATCATGAAACCCGCTATCCGTCGTCTCACTCGCCGTGGCGGTGTAAAGCGTATCTCTGGTCTCATCTATGAAGAAACCTGTGGTGTCCTCAAGATCTTCCTTGAGAACATTATCCGGGAATCCGTCACCTACACTGAGCACGGGGATACTATTTTGGATCACATTTAGAGTGCTTTCGTGATGCAAAGGTGAGTGCGGGTGGGGAAAGGCAGCGAGTAAAGTTGTGGCCACCGTTCCCTCTTAAATGAGGGCATCTGTGAATGGTGGCCCCTCTCAGTCTGGCCATTGGAGCACCTAATTTGACTAACCTCATTAGAATGCAATGTGTACATAATTTCGCCCAATGCGCCTCAACTTACCTGAAGTCATCAATCCCCAAAGATACAAATATACATGTCCCCTGTTTTACGGCAGCGAGACTCTCGGAGCATGGAAGAAAACAGCTACTGCCGCTTACCTACACTTTGTACAGGACATTGCCCCCCGAAGTGTAACTTTAACGCATATGAAAGGCTTACATAGAGAAGTGCAAGGCGGCCCCTTTATTGGTAATGCCATGGTTTTTCGGATGGGCCACAAGACATTGTCCTGGAAAGTCGGAAGAGGGAGAAATAGGGTAGATTTACCTTTCAAGTTGATTTCAAGCTCCTTCCTGCTCCCATGCTTCAGCGATATCCACCTCTAGATGGTTTTCGCGTCAGGTGGGGAGTCGCAACAAGTGTTCTCGCAGTCTCATGACAAAACAAGCCATTTTCCAAAGCCTCTACAGACCTAACCGCTCAGTATTTTTGACTGATTCTTTGATAGGCTCATTCAGGTTGACCAGAGGTATGTTCTGGCTACCTCTCCAGTTAGCGCATATTTTTTTTTTCAGATGCCAAAAATGGCCTCCAGAATAAAAACCTTCTCAAGGCTCCAGCTTTCACTGAAATTAGTCCATACCAAGGGAAGTGTAACACAACTACATAATGTAAAAGAATACACAAATACATTTGAGGTACAATAGATTCTTAGAAAGAACCAGAAAAATGAACCAACCTTCATTCTTTTTGCACTCAACTGTATATTGCATAGCTTCGGAATGGGGTACAATTTGATTGTTTTAAATGATGCGACAACATGAGTTGAATCTTGAAATTTGAAACCTCAAGGTAAGCCCACATCTCGATTCTCAAGACTCTTTTTCTCATTTCACCATTCACTTCCTGACAGAAAATCGGCCTCCAGACATCACGAAGACTCTCATACTTGAAGGGCGCGAGCCAAAGTGGCAAAGGGATCCTCAAAGGTACCTCCTTCCATCTCATGCCTGGAAGATGTTCTCAAGTACGCTCTGAACAGTTCCTGCATGACAGAATCGTTCCGTCGATAGACCTATCCGTCATTACGACGAGCTCAATTATTTGAAGAGAAGTAACAAGCTCCTCTGAGGAACGCCAAGGACAAGGTAGTATATTCACTTGATCTGGTTTGCTAACTTTTTACCTGATACTAGGAGGGCTGTGCCCTGCTTCATCAATGAAAATCCGTACGTACTCTTCATTTAAACCTTCATCCGACGTACAATTTATTAATACAACCATACTACTAGACTCTCGCAAACCATTCATCCAGACCGTAACATTGAAAGAGATCCACAACGCTGTTCCAAAACATCTCCTTCAAAGTAAGTAGTACTCCCTTCCCCCTTCTCTTACGCCTATCCTGGTACCAACCTCACCTCATATAATTCCAGAACAACCACTCACATCAACGCGCTACATCCTCCAGGACCTATCTACCTCAACGCTGGTATATTTTGTCTTGGTTGTTGATTTCTACATCTTTGACAATGATGACAGTGTCTCACATATTTTTATTCAATCAATAGGACATGATCGGGTCACGGAACGTTATACGACGGCGTTGATATCATCGGGTTCATACTTCATTCCGTGAGTCCCCTTGATGTACTTTTGAATGGCTCTGACATTGATCATTGCGCATTACAATTGATTAGTACCTCTTCGTCCTACATCTTGCATGGTGTGTGCATGGGTCTGCAGTGATTTTACTTGGGCCCCTTTTGGTACTTGATTTTAATCAGGCAAGTCTTGCTCAATCTCTATTTGCTACTTTCCCTCAATCTTTCATACCCGGAAGGTCTCTCTTCTCTTTAACATTTTTATTCACTCCGCGATATAAGGCATTCTCCAAGTGAAAGTATTATCCCAACTACTTTTTCCATGATCCATTTGATTCACGCTCGAATCTGGCGTCGCTTTGCGCAAGTGGCCGAGATCTTCTTTGGCAAAGCTCCTGTAAGTAGTACCTTTAAATTTGCTTTCTTTATTCGTCCATCTTCCTATAGTAATAATTTACCGTTTCCACAGGTCAATTGCAACTCCTCGCCACTAATATGTATGGCCTGCGCTGTCATTAATAATGACGATCTCTAATTCAAGTCTACGATGACCTGGACAAGCAAATGAACATTCAATAACCTTTGGTTGCAGCTTCCTCCAGTGCACCACCCTATCCAAACCGTATCTCGTCGGTCACTCTTGACGACATGCGCTACCATTGAATGCCCCTGCCGGGGACCAAGCTCATCCTCATCAGCCCTTGTGACAAAGCCGATCCAAATACAAGCTCTGTAATTCTCCAATGGAGGTCGACTCCCCCGCTATGTAAAACACAAGTCATAAGTTGGCACAACACTCATGTCATCTTCTTACAAGCTTTCAAATTCCAGGGCTCAGACCAAGTTTCAGATTGAGCAACATATAGAGATGGCTGCAAGTGTTTCTGTCCCCGCGATTACTGCCTATCCAAGATAAGCTGCAAGATTTTTTTGGTCAGAATTCAGAAGAAAAGGGTCAGATTGAGAGCTCGATCTGAAGATAATGAAGTTCACTGAAGCAGTTTGTTCTGCTCACTCAATTTTATTTACCATTTGTTAACTGTCTTAATTCTCTTAGCTCGACTTGCGGCTGATCTCCTCACACCTTTTTTTTTTGCTTCAGATCCCGATATTGCTTTGGCTCGTTGGCCAGTCTGTCTCAGGTTCCGGCATCTCTTCCATCTCGTGTGTACCCATGTACCTTATTCTCTGTATGAAATACAATATTGTGATGCCCCGTTTCTTAATCAAATCTTGCTTTTGTCCGCTGGACGTTAGGCTCAACCACTAACTAATTTGACAACATGTCAGTGACAAAATGAATCTCTCCTTTCCACTGTTACCCTCACCACCACCCATGAAATCCTTCGGTCTGAAACATGTCCCAGAATCCAGACTTATTTCTTGGATTGCTTGAAGGCCGCACCATTTTTCAGATTGACTTCCACTGGGTAGACTTCGATATGGTGGTGCATATAAAGTCTTTTCTTCTAGCATGGACCTTATTATGACCTTCCTTGTATGATCAAGGTTTGAATATGATATCCTTATCTTCGAGGGCGTCTCCAGAGCTGCCTTACATGCAAAATAAGCATCGCGGAACTTTGGAATCGTGCAGATGAAAAATATGTGGATCCTCACACATATCGAATAGCAACTGGAAATGTAAGGTAGAATCAGAATAAAATATCTGCCTAGCGCTGGTAGTTGATGAAGGAAAAGAACCCAGGGGAATAATTACAAATGGAGAGGCCTATTAGCTGCATAAAACCCTCTCCTCAACTGCTAGCACCTCTTCATGCTCACCTTTCAGGAGATTCTCTTTCTCAATTGGGCTTTCCCTTTTCTGATCTATGAATTTCCTCAGCACATGGTCTCTTTTGCTTCACCTGGCTGACATGTTGGACAGGTCTTTGGCTTTTTGGTACATTCTCAACCTTCTGTGCCATCCAAGCCACGTCAACGAATACTCGAAAACTGTATGGCCCAAGCATTGTTTGATTGTGCAAGTCCACTACGTTGCTCGTCATTTCCATAAAATCCTGCCAAGTTCGCTGTGTCAGTGACAAAGATATTCGCAGGTTTCATTTCTCACCTTAATTTTCCAGCAATTCTCTCCTGGCTGCACAGTAAAGGGAGTGTAAACCATCTTTGTTGATTGTCGTCCAGCAGGCAAGGTTATATTGTAGATTGGAAGCTGAATGTGTTTGTTCCCAGTATGAATGGGGCTTGACTAATACTAGCCTCCTTGGAGTATTGAATCTTGTCATTTTCCAGAAAATGAATCAGTCTGAAGTTAAACAATATATATAAAATACCACTCACCAACACCCATGCCTTCATCTGATATCTGGGTTAGTGGGTTCAATAGA
Organism: Laccaria bicolor S238N-H82; assembly: GCF_000143565.1. Taxonomy (NCBI): domain Eukaryota; kingdom Fungi; phylum Basidiomycota; class Agaricomycetes; order Agaricales; family Hydnangiaceae; genus Laccaria; species Laccaria bicolor. The sequence continues at coordinate 409,569 of NW_001889894.1, forward strand.
CCATTGGCATGTATGTTCTGTAAAACATCGTCGTCAACATATACATGTTTCCTTCTGTAGCACTTGACCATTTTGAGCATCTACGGCCATCCATGTTAATTCGGAAGGCATGCTCCCCTAATACATAGGGAAGATGCACATCCTTTATGGATTTTTCCCTACCTTTAGCATACAAGACCATGGCATCTTCGAGCTGTTTGCAAACTTCGGGTGTCATCTTCCATTTCTAGCATATTTCTTTTTAAAGAATTGAGGACTTGGAGTGCCTTAGCCTCTTTTCCCTTAATCTCATGGACAGGACCATCAGTTGGGCTCCAAAATAAGTGTCACATCTGTAATTTGCAGCTCATCTTAGCAAATCATAGAAAGGACATCAGCAAGTTAACAATTTACTTTCTGGCTTTTAGCTGCTTTTTAGCTTGCGACCAGCTGAAAAGTGTAAAAGCTGGAAAGCTAATCTACTGAAAATATGACATCCTAGCAGATCTCAAGAAACACTTAGATTACAAAAAAACTACAATACTAATATACCTCAAACCCCCTCCACCACTCAGACCTAAGATTCTCAGCAACAAACGGCCTGAGCTGTCAAGCAGCTGATGGCAGCACCACATGAGTTGAATATTTGATCAATACAGCCAAACACCTCCACATCACATTCTTCTCTTCAACTCTCATCTACCAGCCTTCCCCTCTACCCCGCTTGGTCTGCTGCGTGTACCATGCAGGTGCTGCTGCACTTACTGAAATCCAAGGGGGTGGCAGAACGTGGAAAATGTACCAACACTCCCTATTTTTTTCTCAAGGTATGTTTTCCAACTTCTGATGTTTTATTTGATGTTTTTTTATCCCACAGTCCCAACTTCTTACCTCAGGCCCAACTGAGAACTCACAGATTTTTAAATAACATTTGAAGATGCTCTGCATGCAAGTCTTTGCATTCATTCAGGTGAAACTGTGTAAGCTCAGCCATGGCGCCAGTGTAGAAAGCTGCTTTCTGCTTTTGCCAACAAAAGCCTTGAGCAAACTTCCTTCTCTCTCACAAAGTTTGTTTGGAGTCTAGGAAGGAGAAGAAAAAATGGTTCCCTCGCTCCCCAGAGCCAGGGGGCACCGGGATTAAAAAAAAAAGACCCGGGGTTGATTTTTTTTCCCCTGAACTTTGAGGGGACTAACTAACTATGTAATCAGGCACCGGTCTAGATATAGTAATATGACATCATTTTCTGGCGCGCTTCCCTCCTCGTCCTTGCTCAAAAATCTGAAAAAGATTTTTGTGATCTGTGATAAGATAATTATAGCATAAGCATGATTATGTACAACAGAAACACTATTATTTGGACTCTACAACACTAGTTAGCATAGCTGGGAGTCTGGCTGGGCCACAGTAAGCTGATACGACACTCTATGACGATTTGGAAACTAAGTTGTTGAAGATTCCTTTTTTTTTTTTTTTTTTTTTTTTTTTTTTTGGACTGGACCTTGGACTAACTAACTGGGTACCGGTCCGGCATTCTATTGCCAGTGCCCCCTTGCCCCAGAGTGACAAAGAGGTGATGTATAAGACAAAGTATGACGCACTAGAGTTCGCTCAGACAGAGCAGACTGCTCAGGCTACAAAAATAGGTCAAGCAAGGTCAAGTCACTATTTTTTTTTCAGCCTTCGGCTGGACCCCCCCCCTCCCAGCCAATGTTCGGGATCCACATTCTGCTACCCCCTTGCTGAAATCATAGCATGCAGTCACATCATGTTTCAGACACTTGTCAATGTTGAGGATGGATTGCGACGGGTTCAGGAGGCAATCTGGTGTGTCATTCCATATTCTTGAAATTTCCTCTTATAAATTTCCCTCTGACAGATTCTCTATGCATCTCTCCAAGCTAGGCAGATTTCCATGAAGTTGGGTATACTATGTAGTTCAGTAATTTGCACTTTAGTTGCTAGTTTTGCCTTGATTGCTCTTTTCTGTGACTTTTTCAACTTTTTCATTTGCTTGCCAATAGCTGCTTTTCACAAAATTTGGCCTGGCTTTTTAACTTGCTGCTTTTCTGCCTTTTTCGACTTGTAGCAACTTGCACAAGTCAAAAAAAGTAAAATGTGAAAGTCCTGATGGAGGATAAAGAGATTCTTTACCGATGAGTTTGGGAGGAGTTAAGCGGGCTCTGTTCGGTGTTGAAGATGCATGACGTGGAATGTTTGCATGGCATTGTGGTTGACAAAAATGAACATCCAGTCCAGACGAATATATGCAGCCTGGATGGACACCCGACCGCATTGGCATGCTATGAATCCAGACATACCACATCTGTGTCAATAGATAAAAGAAGCTCCTTTCCACTCATTGCTGAGTACAGAGGCCCTTGGATATGAAGGGAATTCACCAGATTTTAAGGCAAAATTGCCGAGGGCTTGTGTTTCTGATATTCCTGCCCCCTCTTCATCAGCGAAACCTGATTTTTACACGTAGACAGGCATAGTGCTTCCACTGATATCATAGTTTCCCATAGTTACACGCCAAGTTTGGCTAGATGCCCTAGCGCTCCACAGTGCCACACAGCACTGTGTGGGCGTAAGCTTGCGCTATACAGCGCTACAGAGACTTGTGCCATTACTATAGGGTGCTATAGAGGGGCCTCCATTTTCTACCCAGCCCTTATAGGAAGTCAAACTACAAGTATACTAGATTTCAGTAGAAAACACATTCTCTATTGTATATGAATAATTTATGACCAAAATACACCTGGAACAAGAAGAAAGTACAACACTGTCCAGAGATTGATTGACCTACAAGGATTGCAACAAGAAAGAATATGAAGTATCTTTTGCAAAACATATTTGTCAAGTGGTGTTCAAGCCGATTCCAATGCGTCTATTTACGTAGTATTTAGTTCAAAACTCAAATGGCTTTGGACCAATTACTGGTGAAGAATCTGCCTAAAAATGGTAAATGTTATCAGAGGTCACCTCAAACATCGAAATATTAGGGGCTCTCAGACCCGTTCTAAAGCTCTAATTTGTGCGTTACTAACATGCCTAAAATCACATGAAAGGGAGCAGAACTCATGATGATAATATATATTTCAGATGTCTAATACAGGCCAAATAGTTTATGCTACAGTTTGCGAGGTACTCCAAAATTTTTTACACCATAAATTGGATTGCATTCGCATGAATGAAGCGATCAAAATAAGCCCACATAGAGGCCAAATGGTGGAATACTCGTGAAGTTATAGCTATGAGCTACCCTAGAAAGTGTAAGTGTGAATTGATGGAAGTCGGTATGGTTGTGGGAAGTCACGTGCTGTGCTCAACTGACATTTTCAAACTTAGACAACTTCAATTGTTGCTACTACTACCACCACAACAACACTGCCCATTGCAACCACAACACCGGGTTTTCGCAGGCACGGGTATGGGTAACCCTGGGAATACCTGTGACAATCCCTATCCTTAACAAGTGAGTAATGAAGGAAGGACAGCCCATAAGGCAGACTTGAGTGTTAAGCTGATAAGCGAAGGGTCAAGTTGGTGAGAGTGATGGTGGGGAGCGGCAACCCACTGCCAAAATTTCAACTCTGCCATATTTCCCCATCACCAAGAGCCTGATCAAAAAATGGTTGATCATCTTAACTCTTCTTATTTACTTCGACACAATGGTGAATCACCAATTTCAGTATGTGTATTTGTAGATGGAGGATATATGAAGGTGCTCATGTACAATTTAGCTCAAAAACTCAAATATTTTGTTAGTTAGTTTCCTATTTCAAGGCTTGCAGACCCTTTAATAAAAATCTGTTCCCAACAAAACCTTCCCAGACTCCATACTTTTGTGCCTGCAAAAATTTGAAAGAATATCTTGACAGATGGAGCTGCAATCCACAACAGGAGAATGGCATGGTAAACGACGCATTGATGATTACGTGGCTCATAAAAGAAACTAATCAAAGGACAAAAGTGTGACTACTGACATGAGCAACACATTATCAGTGTTACCTCTGCATATTTTCACTTGTTAATCATAGGTCCTTTTGAAATTTCAGTATTTGAGGCTGCACCAGGCTCAAATGTGACATGGGATTTGAAATTGGTGTAATTTCAATGCATCAACAAGGAGGTCCTCATAAAAAGTAAAAAGGGCAACAAAAACCTTAGTTATTGAAAGCTGTTGAGTGTCACCTGCTACAAGTTTCTAGACCTCAAAACTAGGAGGAGCCTGAAGCTCAAATCATCTTGAGCAGTGAATAGTTCCAGAGTCAATGCATCTGACATTGATAGCAATGCAGATATATGGACTTTGGTTACTAATTTTGTTCATAATAGTATACTACATATCATCTTATATAACATAGACTTGTAATTTTCAAAGTTTTTGGCCTGTATGTATTGATTGAAGCCCAATAACAGTCATTGACCATTAAATTTGAGTGTTTAGCATGAGCCAAACAGAAGCAAATAGCACGATTTTGTTGGCACGGTTGCTACTCCCCAGTGATGACAAAAAGCCAGATTTTTGCCATCATTTCCATGCTGTAATACCTACCCTAAACCACCATGTGACTTGTTTACTTTCTGAAATTGGAAAATTTAAGTTGCACCATTCTTTCTTTCCTTGACCATCACCACTGCCTTTCCCCACATTGCCTTCACCTGTTCCAACTACTAAAACCTCAAGAAATAAGGCAAGTAATTGCCCACCTCTCAGTGCTGACTCAGATGTATGAAGCTCTTCTACTTAGGTACATTATCTGTCTTGGTGGCACCCTCTCACTGTTGTGTGCCCTTCCCCTAGTTGAGGGATGTGGGCCAACTCATGAAGGATTTGGGTTGGAATCAAAGGCTCAGGATGCATGAGGGGAGGCTCTAACCTAGGTAGTGTTTAAAGGTCCTGTCCATAGGACTGAAAAAAACCAGTGGACTGAACTGAACCAGACCATGGACCAGTCTTTCTTTCCGTTGCAGTTGCCCAAATTTGGGGTTGGTCCAGTTGCCTGTTGCCTCATTTCAAAAATCTTTTAAAACCATTCAAAGACTGATTTAAAGCAGTTGCAACCAGTTAAATGGTCATGTGCATTACATAGCCTTGTAACCATGTTTATTACCTTTAATTGGGTTTTTGGTTCATGAAAAACGGTTAAGAACTGAGAAAGATATAACCAAATCCATTTTGGCACAAATACATGTTTGTGCAACTTTTACCAGAATGACTTTGATTCTAATTCACTCAAACTTTCATCAATTTGCTTGATTCAATTTTTGGATATTGAAATTTTAAGTATGAAAATATACTCACCGTCTATCAATATATGGTATGCATCAAATAATTTACAGTTGCCACATTACATTTTACCTGAGTCTTTAGGAGATGTGATTCAGTTTCAGTCATAGCTATGTCAAACCTTCATTAAATTTCTTAAGAATTGGTGAAATGATGGGTATTTATATGTTTTACTATGATATATAACCAGTTTATTCTTTAGAGTAACAGTAATTGAGATACAAATGGTTTATATTGGTATGACAAATTTTATGCAAAAAAATGGGTCTGAATCGGTTTGAATGCAGTCCATGGACCACAAAAGACCAGTCCTAGGTGGTCCGGTTTGGTTCCCTCAATATCTGGGTTGGTCCTAGGCTGGTTGCAGTCTGCAGTTGCCTGTTTTCAGGGCAAAAAACTGGACTGAACTGGACCTGCGAACACTAAACCTTGGGGACCCACCTGGTACATAGCAAGTTGAGTTGCACAACTTGATTTGTTTCCACTGTCCTTTCATCCACCATCCACTCAATGCACCCAACTGCACAGGCTTGCTATCTGTCATCACCTTCCTTGTAACCCATGTTTTGGGGCACCCAGGATGCCAACGTGGCCTTGCCCTCCCTTCCAACAAGGATGGACATTGAGATTGCATGTGCACTCAGCATGTGTGGTATGTGTATTTGCTTCTCACACATACAGTGCCAGGTTCATCATTTGAGTACAGATGGAATGTTCTCAGCGCCAGGTACATATACCACATTGAAGTCAAACACCTCTTCAGCCCAATCCACACTAACTGCTTGCTTCACCATTATTGTTTTGCTCTCATTTTCTCACTATCATTATATTAGACTCTCACAGCAGTACTATGTAGAATGTTAGGATATCTTGTATAATGTAGTAGTGTAGATAATAAACTTATTTTTTCATAACACAAGTTCTGTGTAAAAATCATGCAATATCATATTAAAATGAGCAGAATGTATGCCCCCCTCTAGGAATCTGCAGACCCTAGGGGTTGCTACTGAGGGCTGCAGATCTGCTCTGTAATTCTAGGGAGCACTATGAAGTGGTTGTGTGTTTCTATGAATGGCTGCAGATCTGCTCTGAGATTCTAGGGAGTGCTGTGTAGTGGCTGTGCATTTCTATGTAGAGTTGCATAGAACATGCAGGTGACTGTAAAGGTGATACCCATTTCTATGGTGCTATGCCACTACACAGCCCTGCCACATGCTGCCTAGCTCACCCAGGTTTTGCTGAAGTTGAGTTGAGTTGTTCAGTGAATGCAATACAGGTTTACTCACTGTTGGCTCCAAAGCTATCACATCAAACTCTGGTCTGTCGTAGAGATCATCTGGCCTGGGTTTGTTGCATACCCTGCATATCTGAGGGAGCTCAACTTTTTTTGCTTCCAATTACTTTTCTTCAGTTTTTTTTAAGAGGGCTTTTTACAACAACCTGGATGCTAGGCTTCCCATTGACGTTCTGCAAGTAGTGGTGATTGTTTGCCATTTGATGAAGAACAACATTCAGCCACTGACCATCCTCTCAGGCCCAACATTCTGGATGAAGAACAAACCGGCCTGGGAGCGTTGAAGCAAAAATAATGGTCAACTCTTGTTCTTAGACACTGTCGGAGGCTTCAACACACATTTAACTCTGAGTCAACTTGATTCCCGCTGTTTTGTTGTCTACCTCAGTTGGCAAGGTAGATGAGATCATTGGGACAGCTGCAGTGTTGGAGGCATGATGATATTAGAGTTAGTTGCAGTGAGAGGGATGCCTTACAAGCCAGTCACCTGCCCTGCCTTGCACCGCCTGGCTTGAAAATGTCCCCAACACCTCCTCATCCTTGCCTCCTATCAAGACCAAATGCCTTAGCTCAACCAGCCCACCTTTTTAATATGCCCCTCAGTCTAAACTCAATTGGATTCATATGGCAGCATCACTCTTTGTTTTTGCTCTGATCTTTCATTAGATTGTCCCCATGCTGCTTGAAGAAGCTTGGCCTGACTAGGAGCTCCATGCCTCATTTCACAGCCTGACTCAGGAGTGAACCAGTGTTCTAATGCAGTTATAATGCAGGCCAGTTGTAACCAAAATAAAAATAGCCACTGTCAAGTTGTGACAGATCTGACAGTTGATCTAACACCTCTTGCTGTGATTATTGCGACCTGAACTATGACGCTGCAACGATGACTCTTGTTTTCTTCTTTGCCATTTATCACTCTCCTCGTCTTCGGCCTCCTATCTACATTTTCATCATTTTCATCTCTTTCTGACTGTCTCGATGGAAAATCTTCAATCTTCCACCCACTCTCATTTACGATTGCTCTGACCTTTTTTGAGGTTTGTCCCCATCAGATTGCATTCTGTCCTTGCTTCTCACCTCCAATTGTAGAATGGACAACTGGAGAGCAGCTGTGCTGGGTGATGGCAGTGTGGGAAAAACTGGGGAAAAACAGTGCTAGCTGTCCAGGTGCACCCACCCCTTGTCATAAACACAATTGAACTTGCAGATTAACACTTTTTCACCTAGTTTACCCTCAACTGTTTCGTCGGTAAGCTTTTAACCTCTCATTTCTATTGTACAATGATCAACCAAGTATTGTCTTTCATCAGAGGTACCCCTCTCACTTACCATTCTCCAATACTCTCTAACAGCTCTGTAGACATATGATCCCACGATTGAAGACACGTACCAGAAGCAGTTGGTGGTAGACAATAGGATGTGTTTTGTAGAGGTCATTGACACTGCTAGACAGGGTGCATGTTTTTTCTGCCCCTGATACTTCTCATTACTCACGAAACACCAGAGGAATATGCTACGTTGTGTGATCAGTGGGTCAGGTGAGTCATATTGGTACGCCTCATTATCCTAGCTTATGGGTGTTTAGAGAGGGCCAAGGCTTCATCTCACTCTGTCACCTCTCAGTCGACATTCAATCTGCTTGAGGTTGTCTGCCAGTCCATGTGCCAAGTCAAGTGGGGTGAACCAACCTTCATGCTTGTGGGCAACAAGTGTGACAAGACCCACAAGTGAGAGGTGTCAAAGGAGGAATAGTGTTTAAAAGTCCAGTCTGGTCCAGTTTTTTTATGCCCCTGGGCTTTAACCATAACCATAACCAATCCGCATTTTTCCCAGAAGTCAAAAGACTGAACCAGACCCCAAAAAACTGCAGTCTGTGGTCTTTTTGCAGTCTATAAACCAGTCTTGGTCTTCTTCGGTTTTAACCAGTTTAAGACCGGTTTTCTGGCCAATATTTTATAGTTATGAATCAGTAAATTTGTTAATGTGCTTCGTGGCTTTAAAAAGAGCCCAAGAACGTTAAATTCCGTTAAGAATTGGTGTTTCTATAAAAAAGCCCTTGTACATCTACTATTTTTTAATGAAATTTTACATTTTTATTTATATCTTTGTCAATTCTGAACTAATTAATATGTGCTTGGGTGCATTTTGAAGGGTATTTAGTGGGCTACAAAAAACCGGTTCTAACCAGTTAAGACCGGTCCATTTAGACCGGTTTTTTTGCGGTCTTAGTTCTCAAAAATAAAAAAACCAGACCTGCAGTCTGGTTTTTTGCTGTCTTGGTCTGGTTTGGTTATGGTCTTTTTCCAGTCATGAGACCAGACTTCCAAACACTAAGGAGGAAGGTGCCACTATGGTGGAGCAATTTGGCTGTGACTTCATCAAGACCTCAGCCAAGGCAGCGCAGAACATAGAGCACCTTTTCATGAACCTTGTTCATGCACTACAGCAACCTGGGGGCTCAGTGCCCACCAAAACAAACGAGAGGAAGCAGGGCAAGTGTATCATCATGTAGGGGACTTTTTTCTGGGAATTATGGGCTTTAGACACCTTTACATTGTTTTACCCTTTTCCATGATACCATTATGGCCTCTTTTCTGTTTCGTTTTGATGAGTATACTATTCCTTTTGTCCCCTCTGACCTAATGGCCACACCATCTACAGATCCTTTACACCCATAAGTAACAGCACTTGCAATGAGTATTACTCCATGTCGACAGGCTGCTCCTCATAATTATACAGAAAGGTGATCAGTATCATCGACAACCTATCATGCCTTTCCATTGAGAAAATGCTATCTTTATTATTCTGTTGCTGCCCCCTCTAGTTATAGAATAATGTGAGTAGGTTGAGGAATCTGAATCCACCTCAAAATGCAGATTGGTAAATGGGAACCCCATTTATTACTCTGTCACTGGCCCATCCTGTGTTAGAGTAACATAAGAAGGGTTACTTTGAGCTCATAAAATGGTCCAATCCCTGTGAACGACGACAGCATCCCAAATGGACAAGTTATATGAGAAATTCATCAATTATTTGAACATAGTGTTCAAAAGTCTGGTTAGGTTATGTTATTGGGTGCCCAGGGGCTCTAACTGAGACCAAGACTGGTTAGCAACCCCAAAATAACCTGACTGGACTGAAAATAACTGACCAAAACTGGTTAGTTGCGTTACTAACCAGTTAGGACCAAAAAAACAAAGGATTGTTTAAATTTGGGTGGAACTGTTCATATATGTCTCAGTAAATGTTATTGTGGTATATATTAGCTTTAAAACGAACCCAAGAACAGTTAATTTGGTGAGGAATTGACATATTTATGAAAATATTCTTGAAAGTCTACTATTTTGGCTGATATTTTCAATATTTGACAATAACTCAGTCAAATTTTGAGCATTTTTCATGTTCTTAGGTACATTTTGAAGGGGTGTATCAGGGCTGGTTACAACCAGTCATAACCAGTTTTTTAGCATTAGTTAACTGCAAAATAACCAGTTCTTCTATTTTCAAAATGGACTAACCCTAACTGCAGTTAGGTTAATTTTGTGGTTAGGTCTGGTCCAGTCTCAGTTATTTTCCAGTTAATTGAGGGCATGTCAGCATTGGAAAGTATGGCGATCATGTATGGCGATCTGTGTGGCGATCTGTATGGCCGGAAACGTGACATTAGACACGTGATGTTCAAATATTAGTTCTGTGTCACGTCGCGTCACCTTGCGCACTTCACCATGCTTCTAATTGACCTAGTTGAGCAGCTCAAAGGTCATGCAGTGCTTCAAGAGATCTCCCTCAGTGCCCTTACGACATTCGCGCGACTTACATCTCATCTTAAGCGCGATGTTCTCCAGCCACAAAGCATCTGTCAAAGTGACCCTGAACACGCACCTGATAAGCTTCCCGCCAGCATCTCTAGTTTCCTCAGCGACGCACCGCGAATTCCCGAACAACACATCCATGACTACTGGAGTCTTCTCAAGGACTATATCTGGAACATGCCTACTACAGCACTTTCTAGTGAGGACTATACGCTGTTCAAAGAGCATGGATGGGTTTATGGCATTAGTAATGTGATTTGTTTGGATTGATCTAGATGGTGCTTGACCAGAATCTTGCAGTGGCGCTGACTCTATACCCGCCTAATATTGTATGCACCAACCCTGACTGCGCAAATATTGTTCCCTTGAAGAAAGAGGAGCAACGCAAAGCAGTCGTTTATACTTTATCAAATGGTGTCCAACTCGCATGGAATGTACATGTATATTGTCCAAGTATGTGTGAGGTTCTTGTTGCAAGTATTCACTGAAAAACATGTTGCGCAGAGTGCCAAACAAATTATCACAACAATTTCAGTGTCCAGGATGGTGTCCGAACCTACTACATGGGTATACCAAGCTATATATTGGTAGGTGAGCATCAGTATGTGGAAGTGAAGGTAGTGAGAATGTGGATTGCGCAAATGCTTCTCGGATGGTATGTGTTTTCCGCATCTATCTATTTACATTCTCAAGTACTCAAGGTTTTCGGCTACCAATGCTGCTCGGCTTTATGATCTGGCCCTGTCAGAGAATCTCACGTACCTTGATGGATGGTCACTTGGCGGCCAGCTTACAACAAAGCACATATGGGATGGTTTTAGTTTAGTGTCTTTGCTTGACGACCATCAAACACAAGGAACACTCCTTCGTGTACCTCACACAGGCTCTCAGAGTGACCGCTTCAAGGCTGCAATGGAGGAAAGAAATAAGCAGATTATTATGGAAGGGCAGCCTGATGCTGTTCGTCATACCTGCAAAAAATGCATGCGCATTTACAAAATGGAGGATGGGGAATTCAGTAAGATTGCACAACTAATCAGGGTTAACAGAATTAATCAATCAACAGGGAAAGTTCAGGCCATTGTTGCGGATGGCATCAGTATTGGCCGCCCCTGCTGTGGAATCTTTCAATGCACTGAGCCACTTCAAAACAACCAACACCGATTTTGTGCCACACATTTCGGCCATCGTAATATTTGCGCTATTGATGGCTGTGAGCTTCCGGTTGAACTTATACCAAAGAAGTTGAGGACGTGTGCAGACCCTATTCACCAAGAGATTGAGAGAAAGAAGAAGGCGCGTGGAAATGCTGCATTTGTTCTGAAGGACTGTTGGAAAAATGCCCAAGTGCTTTATGGTGAAGAAACTCCAGTTGCTGTGACTGGGGAGCACATAGATGTTGAGGATGAAGTTGAATGGTTTGAGGTAAATGGCACAGCGGTTGAAATCTTTAACGAGCAGAACCCTGGATTGGTCGGCGTCGTTGAGGATCTTGATCCTTGCTCAAAAAAATCATTGGACGGCAACCGCAAACTCAAAACGCAGCTCTCGAGAAGGAGAACACACAATGAAGAGACCCTTGTGCGACCCTGTGGCATAATATTTGCGCGCGCAACCATGTTTGGAGCAGAAGCCGTGTCAAATTTTCTGGTGCGTGTTAGCTATACTCCTTAGCTTATTGAGCTCTTAAAGTTATGTAGATAATGCTCAAGAACACATTTTCCATCCCAGGAGCAAGCAAGCCTGAACACATATTTTACGATACAAATTGTGATGCGAAACAACAGGCAGACGCATCAGGCGATCCATGGTTTCAAGACGTGGGCATGTGCGTCGACGTCTGGCATTTCCTGAACAAACACAAGGTGACGCATGAGTTCTGCCAACTAAATTGCAACCCAGCGATGTACCCTGAGCTACAGGATGATGACGGGAACTGGTTTTTCAACATGTCAGTTGCAGAGCAGACAAATGCATGGCTTGGCGGATACAGCTCAATCATCAGAGAGATGCTCCCTGACAAGTATGATTTTTTCCTTGACGAAATGATCAGGCTCCATAATGCCGAAGTGCTCCAGAGGTTGGAGAAGGAGGGACACTGCCCTCATATTTTGTAATCATGGTGTTGTTCTATTACACGTTTCACTATTACATGTTTCTTCATTACACAACAGAGTCCAAGACAAGTGGAAGTAAGTAAGGTGTCGCTAAAGGCAGGAGGGATACGGAAAGAAGTTAAGATATGTAGCGCAATAGAATCTAAAGTACAATTACTGTCTGAGAGGATACTGGTGCACAAACACTGACCAGCGGCCAGCAGGCATATGTCCACCGGCTACAGCCTCCTCACGGTGATCCTCAGAGGCGGCCTTCCATCGGGTGCGTGCGTTGTAGTATGTTGCAAGCTTAACCTTACGGCCAAACACATGCTGGAGCCGCTCTTCCAGCGTACCGAAGCGCTTTCTCATCTCCCGACTATCGATCTTATCAAACGCGTCTTGCATGTCAACGACATAGCAATTGCCAGGCCAATTTGAAGTTGACTTATGTGAGGATGTCAAGATGGGGGAAGGAATTGAGGAGGGGTTTGATGGTACTGGTGGAGAGGAGGGGCTTGTGAGAGCAAAGGATGATGATGATGAGGGTCCTTGGGACACAGAGGATGTCCAGAGGGATGAGGGGGATGTGGATGACGTTATGGGAGAATCAGGAATTGTGACGACGGGAATCATGAGGGGAGTGAGACTAGGGAGGTGTCGCTTTCATGCCGAAGCCTTGGGGATGTTGTAGACGTCAAGCACTTCGGTTCCAAGCTTCTCCAGGGTCTTTGGGCATTGTGCTAACGTCCATGTTGGCCACCCCTGTAAAACTTGCACTGATAGAACCTCAGGTGGTGCACCATCCTACAAGGAGCATTAAAAGGGATGTGGGTGATGGACATGTCATTAATGACTGCTTACCTGTCGCCAGAACATGATAAAAAATTTGTGGAGCAGTGCCACATCACCCTGCACTCGCCCTTGCTTCTTCAACGATTGTGACGTCTTGTCTTCGTAACCCCGCATCCATTCAGAACGAAGATGGGTTGTGTGCTTTGGAGCCTTGGCGCTAGCGCTGGGGGGTGGTGCTGAGGGTGTAAAATGAACCAGGGACAATGGGCCAGAACGTGAGGAGGCAACACGTGAGGAAGAGGCAACATGTGAGGAGGCGATACGCGAGGAGGAGGCAAAGTGCAAGGAGGTAACACGTGAGGTGGAGGCAAAGTCTGAAGGAGAGGAATGAGTGTCGTTGTGTGGTGGAGAGTGACTGAGAGAAGCCGCAAGGGCTGCCTGATAATCAGGCTCTTCCTTGGCTTCGTCCGCAAGCTCCTGTGCACAAGCAAGTTCGGACTCCCGTGTTGAAGCCTCCACAGAACACATAAACTGGACAGTGGGGTCCATGTTCGCAATCGCAATCTGGAGCTCCTCCCCAGGAGAAATCGATCATGTGGGAGGGGGATGGTGAACTGAGGAGGAAGACGTGGCTGCGGACACCTGTGGTTGTTTCCCTTTCCGCTTATTGGCAACCACCGTAGCGACCGTGTGGATACCGCAACCTGTGCACGCGACGCAGCATTTCTTGCACATGAGCTGGATGCAGACCGAGTTTGCAACCCTGTGGCATTTGCTTTCACTGCACTTGGACGAGGCCTTGACTGACGAGGTGGTTGTAGAGGAATGAGAGGTGGGTGCTGAAACGGCATTGGGCGCAACGCCTGGCATAAAGGTGTAGTGGTAGTGGTGGGTATGGCACTGGAACAAAAGAGAATAAGATTGTGCAAAGGAAGTGTCCTTGTCAACTTACCCGTATGTAATACTGGCCAGGGAAATTACCACCTGCCGCAAGCTTGACTTTGAGAGCACAATGACACGCGGGACAGGAATTTGGGCCGTTGATGTTGGGAATGACAAGATTCATGGTGGTGGAAGGAGTGTGAAACAGTTCGTGAAGATATAGATGACTATATGCGCATTAACGGAGGGGTATGTAAGGTATCAACATGGGGGAAGAGGGAGACGCAGGAGGAATGCGTAGCACACCGGTGTTTAGACCGATGTAGCCGCCAAACATTCCGCCACACATTTCGCCACATACACCGCCAAACATTCCAATTCTGACATTTTTTGAGTTAATTAACCTAACTTCCAAACACTAATTGAACAGGACCAGCCAATCCCATTGATTCCAAGTAAATCATTCTGTTCTTTACTTATGCCAGTCATCCAACTCTCTCATCTGTAGGATGTTTGGGTATGAATAACACTTCTTCTACAGTGCCTGCTTTCATCCAACATATCTTGACTTCAGATAGCACTTTACATGTTTTCTCTTATTTGACATGTCTGGAACAAAATAATGCCTAATTGGGCATTATTTAACACCTGTCTGGGAAAATCAAAAATTAACTCCCAATTGGGATTGGAGGATATACAAGACAGGACACATACACACATACCATTAACAACACACTCCCAATTTGGGCAGCCAGAGTTTCAATCCCCCTAACTGTCAACCTAACCTTCTAATCTAACTGAGAATGTGCTACTGCGCTGGGAGAATATATCTCTAAACCTAAACCATTAACCCTAACCTCCTAACCTCCTAACCTTACTGAGAACATGCTACTGCACAGGGAGACTGAAGTAAGAGCATGCTACCACACAAAAAGACACTAACCCTAACCAAACCCTAACACTAACAGCAGCTATTCAGCATGTACTTCAGAGTGTCAAAAATATCCAATTTGATGGGAGATCAGCAACACATCATCATGTGCCTGGGTGTGTTGGGTGTCTCTTCTTGTCTGTCCTGTGGGATTGCCATCAAAATTATCACCCAAATAGGCAGGCGGCCTCTAACACATACAACCTTTCCACTCTTCCACAGAACCACAGTTTGTGCCACCAACTCAGAAAAAAAAAGTATTCTATGTTTAAATCTACTTGTGTGGCCAGTATAATTTGATAAGCAAGATGTTTGAAATCACTGTAATGTAGTTAACACCCAATCAGGCAGCTATTGAAGCATTTCATGACTTTTCTCCTTGTGCTATGTGCTGCAGGCCAGAAAAATATTTGAATAGCCCACTTTATTTGTAAAAAGTTGTATGATGCACTAGTTTGAACCCAGAATGCATTTTTGAACTATTGGAGAAAACAAATTCTATTGTTCTGAGCATATAAAGTCAGTTCTACTTGACACAATTGGTTATCAAAGTATGAGTCCATGCTAATAAAATATCTCAGAGCATGTGGAAGCAATTTCCATGTACTTCTCTCTCCTGGTAACATGTTGGCATGCTTCAGGCAACAAAAAAAAATGATCAATGGGTGAAAGAAAAATTGTTAAACTGCTCTAAAATGTTGATACATGAGCTGCTGTTATGTTATCAATATTCCTTAACATTGTAAGTAGTTGTAAATGAAATATCACCTTTTAGGATGATTATTCAAAAAAAATGATTCAAAGATAAATTATAGTGAACAATTTATGGGATCCCCCCTTCCCCTGTACAGCCTAATTTTTGATAAATTTGATAAATCTAAAGCTGTTCCAGACATGGCTCCAGAGCCTATCTTGATGCTACAATCTCAAATGCCTATCTGAGGCCAACCAATATCATTGCCATGTACTTCACAAGATTAGTTGAACTCATGACCTGACACACCATGTAATGCGAAGCAGGGGACAAACACTGAATAATTGGTTAAGAAAAAAAAAAAGTTTGCTACTGCTGGTAGGGAGGAAAATAATTCCTGCCATGCATCCTGTTTCGGTCTGGGGTGTTGAATGCTGAAAGCAACCTCATAAACTGCTACCTCAAACTCTTGATCTCCCTAGCCTCAAGCCGGGATCGAATGGACATGTCACAGGGGATGGTAATCTACAGCATCTGAATCACATTAAAGAAATTGGCAGCTTATGAGCTTTGGACTCTCCCTGTCCTGATGATCACTTTACAGCCATTTGCAAAAATAATGGCAGTCACGCAAAAATAGAATGGAATGACAGAATAGTTTAACTTAGAAAAATTTGACAGTTGATTGTGTTACTCAGTCACATCTTGCATCTTGACTTATGGGCTATCACAAAATATCTGCTGACCTCTAACTGGCCACAATCAAACTCTATGAACAACATTTGCTGGATCTCAATGATATATTAGACTGCATAGGATTCTTGGAAAGAATCTTCTGGTGTATATAGGGACTGTCATGGATACATCCGGGTATTATCCGTACCCGATCTGTGGATTTTCCCACCCACGGATTGGATAAGCCACGGTACGGATATATCCGTGGGTATAGCGGCACAGACCAGCCCTCCATCTATCTTTGTCAGTTCTTTGCTGTTCTCCATGAAAAAATATGCGTTAGAAAGCTGTCGTTTAGGAGAATTTTGTTATAATAAAATTCACTGTAATATCTTACGTGAACTTCAGTAGAAGCTCATTCTTTAATAATGGTGGAGAATGAAAGGATCAAGCCTCAGTTCATAAAAATATCACTGGCATCTTCATAAAAAGCAAACATCATAATTGGATATGAAGTAAGTCTTCAAAATTGGGAAAAGTCAACTATAAAAGTTCTAAATTGTATTTTATAGCTGTTATTAGTGAAATTCATACTTTGTCAAACTTCTCCCATCCTCAAATTCTGTGAAAACACCCCAAATTCTTTGGAAGCAAGCATTTTTAAATTTATTTTCACTATTAATCCAATTTCACTCCTTTTTATCACTCTTTATGCATACTATTAAGGATTGGATGCCAGATAAGCATCAAATACCAGTCAAGCTACTTACCCCAGTGTCATACATGGCTTGGAAGGTTCAATAAGTATAAGTAATTTATATCTTTGTTTTTGAAATATCACTTCAGGATTTTTTGGTGCAAACTGAGTCACAGATGTGTATGGTATATCTCTATCACTGATCTGTCATATACACATTGTCTTTCTGGGCTGTTTCTGGCCTCTTAAATATTTATTCATGACCAAATTGATCTCTGTATAGCATTGAAGTCAAAGGTGTAACATAGTCCAATCCATGAATGCTTGAATAGTGTGGAATGATAAAATCAGAGTTAAATTTAAAAGAATGACTGAAGAAATAATTGTATTTCAATAAATTTATGTTCAAATTCATCAAAGAGTGTTTTTATCTTAAAAAGGAGTGAAATTGATGAGTTCCACAGGCCGACAAAGGACAGTCGTGCATTGGTGTGTGGCAGTGGTAGCTCCCACTAAGGCTGCCCAAATATTATGGAACTTCCTTTGAAACCTCCAAAAGATTTTGTGTGAATTGGAATAGAACTGACTGAGTTACAGATGGATGATTCTTGAGCGCCTCGAAATGGTGTATTTCCTATTATGGGCAGTGATCCTGAAACATAATGAACCGAACAGAGCCAATACAAATTTGTATTAGTTCAACGTGGCCGAGTACCCGATAGGCTGGCCAGCTCTCGAGTCTCAACGGTAAAATATTCATAGAGAAATAATAAGACACTCAAAAATTCCCAAATTTTGCGTAGGTGTTTTTGATATCCAAGAAAGCGCATTCTCAAAATTTCAGGCATTTCTACACAGTTATACACTGGTAATGAATAAAACGGTCTTAGGTGACCGAGTACCTGATTATGTACAGTATGACGGAACGGAATTCCTGACGCCCAAATCAAGCGTCGGCAAATCCGACGCTTGATTTGGGCGTCATCAACAAACAAACCACTCTTTCCTCTCAACCACCACCTTCGTCCACGACGCCCACCCATCGCCACGTCACCACGATCACCCGTTGTCACCACCACCCACGACGCTCGTCAATCCGCAACCCCGACCACCTCGATGCGTCAAGAACAACGCAAGAGCGCCACGTCACCAGCAAACGATGCCACGTCGCTATCAGCGACGTGGCATCGTTCGTCGTCATCCAAAGGTAAGTGCCCCCCCTCCTCCATCCCATCCCACCCCACTAATGACTACGAAAATGCGACACAACGACAACAGGACATGACGGCGACACGCCACGACACGACGACGACAATGCGACACCACGAGAACACCACACGACGACAACACCACACGACGGCGACGCGACACGATGATGGCAACGCGACACGACGACGACGCGCGCCCACGTTGTCGGACGACGAAAACACGACACCACGACAACGCGACACGACGGCGACGCAACACGACAACAACAACGCAACACGACAACGACAACGCAACACGACGACGGCGACGCGACACGACGACGACGCGTGCCCACGTCGTCGAGCGCCCACGTCATCGAGCCTTCCTTCCCTCCCTTTTCCCCCCTTCCCTGTCCCCCCTTTCTCTTCCCCTTCCTTGTCCATCTTCCCTCCCCTTTCTCTCCCCCTTCTCTATCCCTTCCTTATGTGTACCTTTCTGTACCCATCTTTCCCCCCTCCCTTCCATCCCCCCTCCCCCCTTCCCTATGCCTCCCTATTCCTCATACTTCTCTTTGTCCATCCCCCTTCCCTACTGTAATAAAATAGATTTTATGTATCAATAAAATGCATTGAAAATTTGTTCTATTGAGATCTTATGGCTTGAGTAGGTGTGAATTTGTAGTAAAATAGATTAAAATTTGTCTACTGAGGTCTATGACTTGACTAGGTGTGAATTGTATAGGAAATTTTGTCTGTTGAGGAATTGAATTAGTGCAGATTAAGTCTCTAGCTCAGTGCTGATCTATTCTGATTTATAACCTAAATAATGAGATTTTCTGCCTATTCCACTTGGATTCCTGCATATTCCAGTTGGATTCCTTCAGAATTCCTGGAATCCTCTGGAATCCGTTGATACGCGTTGCACGGGGATGACCGTGAAAGTGCGAAACACGCAAACAAGGATCAAGCGCGTCGGGAAAACCCTAAACACCTTAACACTCACTCACACACACACACACACACTATCACAATCTCAGTGCACGAGTTCGAGGGCCTTTGGTATTAAGAAATACCACTTTTGTCTTCTTAGGTTTAAGTCTCAAGAGTTTTCGTCTCAAAACGGGGTTTTATTATTGGGTGTGGTATTAGAATAGTTCAATAGAACAAAGTATGTCTTTCAGGGAACCTGGTTGCTCAAATGTAAAGTTCTTGAACACAGTTTTCTTTATTGACACGAAACATGGATTTATTGGACTTTTATAACTCCCTTGAGCTTTTTATTATGTCACTACACTCCAAAACTGGTGATATGAGTACGCTGTCTCATCTAAATGATACTGTGCTTAAAACCTCTTATTCAAGTCTCCAAGTAAGTTGACTCCCAAGCACACTGGCTTCGTTCACACTGTACTTTTCTGACCACGAAGAAATCTCCTTTAATTGATTACAACTGTCCACCTCCTAAGTCTCTACTTGGAGTGCAACTAGCTGGTCAATGGGGGACGATTGCTTCCTTTTGACCTGCCAGTGCGCTCCTTATATACTCCAAAAACCCCTATCTACGCTTTTACATGTGTTTTCTACAGTTATGTATCAGTCCGAAATACAAATAGCTTTTTAATGATCGTGTGGTATAGTTTATAGTGTCTCTCTTGTGGTACACTTCAGTTTTTGTAGTGTTGGTATCTTTTCTTTGTCAATCACATCAGTGTTTGATGTGTATGCAGAACAATCCGGTTTTAATTATATCTAGTCCAGACCGGTTCCACATGCTTCTTTATCATGGGCTCAGCTACTAATTTTGGGGAGCGGCAACCGCGCCAATGAAATCGTGCTGTTTGTTTCTGTTTATCTCACGCCAAACAGTCAAATTCAATGGTCGACGATTATTATCGGGCTTCAATCAATACGTAGGGACTGAAAACATTGTAAACTACAAGCCTATGTTGTTTAATATGATATATAGTATACTATTATGATTAAATTTAGTAGCCAAGTTCCATATCTGCGTCACTATCAATGTCGGATGTGTTCTCCTCTGGAATGTAGCTTTCCCATTCACTGCTCAGGTCGAGTTGAGCTTCAAGCTCTTGCTGGTTTTGAGCTCTAGACATTCGTACTAGGTGGCGCTCGATGGCTTTTAATAAAGCCTCTTTTTTGAGGTTTTTGTTGCCCAGTTTGCCTTTCACGAGGACCTCCTTGTCGATGCGTCGAAACCACGCCAATTCTAAGTCCAGCGTCGCATTTGACCCCGGTGAAGCCTCAACAGCTGACACGTCGAGGCGAACAGTCACCTTATCAAGTTCCGCATTGACCTTGGCTTTGGCTGCACTCCTCGCGCTGTCCTTCTCGCGTTTAGCTTCTACCATATCACGATCAGCCTTGGCCTGCCTTAACCTCCGGGTTTTTTCGAGCTGGCTACTGTCCCTCTCGCATGCCTTTCTCCGGAGATACTTGAGGTCTGCATGCGTCAAAATTCGGCGGACATAACGCTTTGTCTGATTTTTCTTGTGCATCTCGCGTGTGTTCCGTTGGTGATTCGACATATTTGGTGCTCGACGTGATCCAACACGGAGAACACCTAGAGCCCCTTCGTTGTCATCGTTAGTTGTTTTTATCCATGCACGCTCGTGTTCCTCTGGTGAAGCTAAATCAATTGCACCACCAGGCTCAAACTCCGTGGTAAAACGCTTCCAGCCCTCCAATGCACCTGTAAAAAATGCAACCAAAGCGCCCCGGAGATGAGGTAGTGTATCCATCATCGCATGCACTGTGTAGACAGCTTCTGGGCGTTCCCAAACTTTACCGTCTAGTGCTCCTGTTGCGCTTGTAGCACCAGGGGAAAGAAGGAGGTCAGGATTAGAAATAATTGCGTGGCAATGTTCTTTCACCCGAGTGTGGAGAGGTCCAAGGTCCAAGACATTGGTAAATTGCTTTCCAGGACCGCGCACCTGCCGCAAGTAAGGATGGCTGATGGCTTGGCTGTACAGAGACAGTACGGCGAGTTCTGTTAGGGTTGGAATGTCGTGGAGTCCCAGGTATACATTATTCTCCATATGATTTAAATTTCTTTTTTCTTTCTTGTCTCGAACCTGGGAACAACAGGTCAATGCCTGGGTAAGCACTCAATGGATTAACGAAAGTCTCTGACCTGGTCAAGAAATTTAATATACAGGGATCTATGAACAAGGAGCTCACAGGCTGCCCTGCAGTGCGATTGATAGCGCGTGTTGCTCGTGTCCGGAAAAGATATCATATACCCGATCTCCTGTTCAAAAAACATCCGGAACGTATCGCCCTGTCCCTTTTTATCGTCCTTATGGTTGAATATTGCTCCTGCCAGAGACGTGAGCTTTGTTCCCCCACCCTGCGATACGGCTTCTGCATTTTCTTTGGCAGTAGCTGACCCTGAACCTGCTGCTCGTGCATTGTCCTTGTTCATCAGCTTCATAGGTGGTGTAAGGTTTTCTTCCTTCCAGAATGCACCCATCGACGTATCGCCGATTTTAATTGCATTGAGTTCCTTGTGCATGCAGCACCCCGCCCAAATGAACAAATTGGCGGCATGCTGCTGAGCAGCGCTCATCGCATTAAAAGATTTCTCACCAACGTGGGAGCAAACCCGTTCATACATTGCCTTGTTTTGGACGTCTTGTTCCTGTGGAGATAATGCGTCGAATGCGTCAAGTCCTCCCACAGCCGAAACCTTTTTCTGGTTCTCTTCCACGACTACCTTGAGCAGCGCCTCCACAGTCCACGTATTCGCTTCCCTCTCCCCTCTAACAATCCGCTCGCTCTCAACCTTCCACTGGCGTAATCCTCGCGCAACCTTCTTTTGATCTGGTGCGTGGTCTGTTCCATTCCCTGTGAATTTTGCGGGTATCGCGCGAGGGTTCACTGGATTGATCTTCCCCCGCGGACTGTCACTATAAGTCTCGTTAAAGGTTGAGTTTGTTTCTTTCCAGCCCATAATCTGGGTTTCTGCTGTGTGATCTTTTGACGATGTGAGGCCCAGGAATCGAGTTACGCGCTCAGAATCAGGGGGGTCACGATGGTCATTCCGGCTACCCAACTCTGTGGAACTTGCACCGGTCGCGTTGTACAATGTTGTTCGGTAATTGAAGTGCTTCGATTCATAGTTAACATTCCGTAACGTTGTTCCATCTCCACTCAATGTTATGTCTGAAGAAATGTGAGCTTTATCTTTGATCAGGTCAATTGACTTACTTTGCGAGTGATTAGCTTCATCAACTATTTGCATTTCTGCTGCAATACCACCCTCCAAAACTACGCGCCCAACTGTTCTTTCGCTGATTTTGTCCGGCACCTCGATACCAAAGTGTTGCGCCACAACATTGATAGCCTTCCCTACATGCTTCACCGGAATGTTGCATTCAATCAGGTCGCGAACGAGGATTCGAGCATTGTCAGTTACTACCCCGTCCTCCTTGAGGCGACGTCTTGAGGTTAACGCAAGTGCATCTACAACCTCCGCTGACTTCGATTTCGCAGTCAAAGCCCGGGAAGCTTTCATTTGAAGGGCTTTGTTTTGTTTGCGAAGGTGTTCATTCGAGTCTTGAAGGTGAGACGTCGTTTTGGCAGTTTCCTCTTGTTGTTTCTTGATTAGTCCCTCCATTTCCCTTTGTGCCACCTTCATCTCGTCCCGTTCGGCCTCCATCTCCTTCAGCTTTTCCTCAAGCATCTCCTCCTTGACTTTCCTTCGATTATCTCGTCGACGGTTGTTATCGCGTTGACGGCGTGCGTCAGTAAGCAGGTTCTCGGTCTTCTGGAGCTGCAACTGCATCACTGAAAGGTCGCGCATCAGGGAAAGTTCTTGCAGTGAGTGCTCTGGTCTGTTTTCCTTGTCGGAGTGGATGTTGCGAAGATTCATTATCACCTGGGAAGTCTGCAACATCGATCGCGACTTCCGGCCCAGTTTCCACGTGTCTTTGCCCATTATACAAAGGACCTATGGTTGACGAGTGAATGTATGCAGAGGTGACGACGATAACGCGTCGCCGACGTCGGTAGTCGCGCTTGAATCGCGCTTTCATTACTTTGTTTAATGAGACACGTGATCATCGACGCGTCTTCTACCATGCCATTCTCCCGCCGTGGATTGCTGCTTCATTTGTCAAGCAATTCTTTCAAATTTTTGCAGGTACGAAGGGCTGGAACCTGGGATGGATTTGTTCAGAACAGAATTTTATAGAGGGGGTTGCAAGGCTTGAAATAAGAAACCAAATGGCGGAATATTTGTATTACTGATCTAAATTGTTCATGTCCACCTTGACTTATACTCCATCTACATACATCTGCACTTAAATTGGTATTTTACTGTTGTGTCGAAGTAAATACGAGGAGTCAAGACGATTGACCATTTCTTGACGAGGTCTTTGGTGATGGGAAAATACGGCGGAGTTGAAAATTTGGCAGTGGGTTGCCGCTCCCCACTAATTTGACATATCGTGTCATTTCAGTGATGGGCATGCTGATGTGTTTGATATGTATGCAGACACACTGCCGGCTTCTTTATTTCCAGAGGTTGTTAATTTAAAATACCTCAGCACGGTTTCTGTTATCATATGGAGATCGGATGGCACTCCGAAGAGCTTCAAATGACTTTCTTAATTATCAGGGGGTCTCCAGGATGGATTACCTAAGGTCTTTCCAGGTTTGCGCATCATGTGTCTTGGACAATACGACACATCACTCTTTGATGCGTACGCGGGTATTGCCGTACTTGATGTTTTACATGGCCACAAGCCACGCTTGGTCCTCGTACATATACTACATAGTCGCAGTATAGTCTTTCTAGTAGTAGAACATTATTTCATAATGTCCACATGTAGTTTATCCTCTAGAAGTCTTGGAAGTATTATCGCAGGATAAAAGTTTGAGTTTCCATATTAAAAATCCATTACATGTTTCTAAACCCTTGGTAGTAATGCAATCTTGTCCCTGCATTGGGTGGTTTACTCTAGAGCTTCTTTATACTCTATTTCATAGTGGGTGAATCCTAGATAGGCCCCAAGTATAATGTCACGGCACATACTGCTGCCAGCTCCAAGGCCTTAGTCCTATGTTCAGACTCGACGCATATGCACTTTTAGTCTACTGAACCGGGTATGTTCAAAGACTCTTTTATATCATTGCAACTGTATATAGTATATGTACAGAGAAGACCATTTTAATGGTAAAATCACAAAAATCGGATTTTATACGGTTGAATATGTTTCACCTGTATCACTGTGGAATCCGGTAGGAATCAGTAGAGGAATAGAAAGTATTGATTAAAACACATGTAAAACATAGATAGGGGTTCCTGGAGTATATAAGGAGTGCGCTGGCAGGTCAAAACGCAAGCAATCGCCCCCCTGTTGACTAGCTAGTTGCACTCCAAGTAGGAACTTAGGAGGTGGACAGTTGTAATCAATTAAAGGAGATTTCTTCATGGTCAGAAAAGTACAGTGTGAACGAAGCCAGCGTGCTTGGGAGTCAACTTACTTGGAGACTTTTGAATAAGAGGTTTTAAGAACACAGTATCATTTAGACAAGACAGTGTACTCGTACCCTTAGTTTTGGAGCATAGTGACATAATAAAAACTCATGGGAGTCATAAAAGTCAATTGAAGTCATGTTTTGTGTTAATAAAAGAAACTGTGATCAAAGAACTTTGCATTTAAGAGACCAAGTTCCCAGAAAAGACATACTTTGTTCTATTGAACTATTCTAAACCACACTTTATAATAAAAACCCATTTTGAATGAAAACTCTTGAGACTTAAACCTAAGAAGACAAAAGTGGTATTTCTTAATACCAAAGGCCCTCAAACTTGTGCACTGAGATTGTGATAGTGTGTGTGTGTGTGTGTGTGTGTGAGTAAGTGTTTAGGTGTTTAGGGTTTTCCAAACATGCTTGATCCTTGTTTGCGTGTTTTGCACTTTCACGGTCATCCCCGTGCAATGTGTATCAATGGGAGAGAATGTGTTCCCACTTTCTCAGCCTTCTTCTGCTGATCAGGACTCCCTTCCACACCCGAAGCAGCCTTCACACCCTGCAGAATGTTTCTCCTCTTCTCAAACACCAACATCCTCCTCCTCCCCTCTCCCAGCTCAGCAGCAGTGAAGGGTCGAAAGACGAATAATTGTGGTATCAACTTGTGTTCCCCAATCCTGTTTGGTCCCCCCTTCTTTGTGCTTTTCCTTGCTGTTTTCAATCCCTTTGCTTCCCCAAGTCAGTCCAGGATGGCCTTCCACATTACCGCACTCCCCCTTAAGCCAGAAGCCCGAATCCCACTCCCACCTCATAATCTCACCCCATTTTTCCCAATGTTGGGGAAAGAGGAGGAGAATGAAGCTGTGAGGATGGAGGTGCGGGAAGGAGGGTTTGGATCATTCTTCTTTCCGCTGGTTCCGAGTTCATACTCCCTTCCACATCGAAGAAGATCATGCCGAGGGCGAAGCACAAGCAGACGCCATTCGGTAAAGTATGTGGATGCTTGGAGGGTTTGAGGTGGGTGAACTTGGTGGTGTAATGATGTCGTCGTCGATTAGATGAGGAGGTTATTCGAGCGTGGACGTGATGACTTTCTCGAGCCCTTCTGCACGTAATCTGAGACTCTGTGCGAGTCTTTCATCCTGGAGCCATAGCCTGTCGTCTTCCTTGTCATTGCGGACACCCGATCTCGCTCTAAGGACCCCTGCATCTTCATCTTCACTTCCGAGCTCGTCCTCCTCCTCATAATTCTCTCTGACGGTGTGCATGATTAGGTGACAATCAGTCATGCTAAGCCCAGCTCTAGCCTGGGCAGAGCGCGTTCTCCCTGCGTTGAGTTGAAGCATTCAAATGTTAAAACATGATGGATGCAGCGTACCATAGACCCACAACATATGTTCAACTATCATCGTGCGTGTGCTCTTCTCGCACAGAGGGATCGAGTGGAGATGGTGAACATGCCACTTGTGTGCCGGAGGCTTGATAGTGGGCTGGGCGGGAGTTGAGCTGCTTGGAGTGGCAGCTTGGTGGCAGCAGTACCTGATGTCGATGGTCATTTGTTAATGGGGTCACGTGTGTTGCAGGCTGGGGCGATGAATTCTGTTACTCCTGAAAGGTATGCTGCCATTGAATAGACCCGCAATTGGTTTGAGCAGCTCGAGGAAGAGACTGTTTCGAGGAAAGGATGACAAACAATAAACAACAACCTCTTTTCCTCTTTCTCCGACATGCCGTTGAAATGCTCTCAAACGTGCAAACTCAGTTAATCTGCTGCTTCAATGTAGATTCAGAATGACACTCGAATAGCGCTGCTTTATATTGGTTGTAGCTGCAATGACCTTTTCCCCGCAAACATCACATGACTTGTTCTATGCATATTGTGGTTTCGGACCAGCC
The DNA here is from genome assembly GCF_000143565.1 of Laccaria bicolor S238N-H82. Lineage (NCBI taxonomy): Eukaryota > Fungi > Basidiomycota > Agaricomycetes > Agaricales > Hydnangiaceae > Laccaria > Laccaria bicolor. The sequence goes on from NW_001889894.1 coordinate 436,299, forward strand.
ATAGCTTACACATCACATCTCTCCCCTGCTTTGGAATTCGACTATCTTGACCTGTAATGTTCAAGATTGCTTGAAAAATTTCTCCAGGCATCCACGATCACCATGTTGTCACCATGCGCGCTTTTTATGCGACACAAAAAGTGGCCAGACGTCCCTCACCATCGGGACACAGCAAACACCTATTAAAAATATCTGCGCATTTCCCCAATACCTCAGTCTTAGTATCAGTTCAGCTTTGGAGCTGTTTTTGTGGGCAATTTTTAAGAATTGTACGTCTCCGAGCATGAAATGAAAGCAAAGCTGTACTCAAATACGTCAAACATGTCCATAACCGATTTTGTGGGCAAGAGTCAAAGAACTTTGACAATACCCTGTGAGTATGCCAAATATTCAATGCATATTAAGATATTCATGCAGTATAACAAAGTTCACTGACTTCATGCTAGATCCAAGTCACATACTGTGGACGACCTGTCCAACTCTATACTACTAAGTAATCCACAGATATCAAGTTATTTCACTCCTTCAAGTTATTTCGCTCCTCCTCAATATCTCCTGACCACCAGGGTAGACGTCTTGAATTAACGGACATGTAAGACACATTCCGAGCACTTCACTTGATCACTCCTACAGGTCCTGCATTTGAATAGGAGTGTGTCATGACTCACCAGAAGTACAAGTGCACCCATTTATGGTGGCCAACTTCACAAGAGGCATCTCTGGGCCAAACAAACTCACTGTCCGATTCTCGCTATTGTTGTATGGCTTTGTCCATGCTCATGGACAGGGCGTAGTATCGGAGTGGAGAGGTGACCACTGACGCGGCTTTTTTGACAAAAACACCCCCCGATACCCACTTATTCACTGGGTTGTACTTGAGCATGATGAGCAATATCGAAGATTTTTCCATCTTCGGGCGATTATTGATTGGGCAAGTTTCCGGCTACATCATAATCTAATCTTGTTTGCACAGCACGGAAGATGTGCCTCCGCTGATCAAACTCTTCCACTCACCATCTAGCACCATTGAAGATAGCTCTCCAAATGGCCCCAACCACAGCTGGATCCGACAGAAGATCAGCGTCTCCATCTGGGCAAGGCTCATCAGACGTGGAGCAGCAAGTCCTGGCGCAGACTTGTTCTCATCAGAAAAATTGGCATATCAATGCATTACATAGATTGAAACTCCTGACACAAGCGGTCCTCGTTACATTGTGTCGTCCTCTATGAGGTGCTGTTGCAATTCTCATACAAATTCTCTGCTTAATCACTATACTATTGCCTATTCACCAAAGACAGTCCAATTGCAACGAACAACCTGGGCTATGTAAACAACCTATTCACCAGTTGCACTCTTCTGAAACTCGCCACTCCCTCATGTGCCACTTTATCCTTCAAAAAGCATCTCTGCAAGATCAAGGGATTGTCGGGAGCTACAAATGCCACACTCTTTGAATCGATTTCAAGTCAGACAGCTGTTATGGAGTCCTTTAAATTGGCCCTCAAGGAGCCTTTTGGCCTGGGGATATCTAAGGATGACCCCATGGTTTTAGCAGTTGAGGCAGAAGATGCTGAAAAGCCGTCAGTGAGCACGGCACAATCGAAGGGTCTCCCTGAGGCTGTGACGTCCAAGCCTCGTTATGGTGCGAACGGGAATTTCATCATGTATCATGCACACCCACGTTACTCATTATTATCAATCAGTTTACTACTGGCTTTACAAGGACGAAGGTGCAATGACTTCCAAAACATCCTTTGACCCAGATGATTCTTCCTTGAGTCAAATTGATGTGCTCTCTATCATGCCACTTCAAACGGTGTCTTCCCTAAGGTCACAGATTGTAAACGCTGAGGGTAGTGTTTGCAAGTTCAGTTCAGTCCAGTTTTTTGCCCCCAAAATGCGCAACCGTGGACCGCAACGGGTCTAGGACCGACCCAGATATTGAGGGAACTGAACCGAACCACCTAGAACCGGTCTTTTGCAGTCTATGGAGCCGGTTCAGACCGATCCAGACCGGTTTTTTCGCATATAATTTATTACCAATATAAACCAGTTGTATCTCAACTATTATTACTCTGAAAAATAAACGGGTTATATAATATAGTAAAGCATGTAAACACCCATCATTCTACCAATTTTGAAGAGATTTAATGAAGATTTGACATAGCTATGACTGAAACCGAATTACATCTCCTAGAGACTTGGGTAAAATATGGATTTGGTTATATCTTTCTCAATTCTTAACCATTTTTGATGAAACAAAAACCCAATAAAAGGTAATAAACGTGGTTACAAGGGTATGTAATGCATGTGACCGTTTAACCGGTTGCAACCGATCAAAACCGGTCTTTGAACGGTTTTAAAAGATTTTCAAAATGAGGCAACCAGCAACCGGACCAACCCCAAATTGGGGCAACTACAATGGAAAAAAAGACCGGACCATGGACTGGTTCAGTTTGGTCCACCAGTTTTTTGCGGTCCTATGGACTGAACCTTTAAACACTTGCTGAGGGTATCGCCGATCACAAGATTCAACTGTTTCGGGATATGGACGGCGAGGTGCTGATGAATGATAACGACCATATGTCTTTCCGAGCACAAGTCTATCTGGGCCATGTTGGGGATGAGCCCATAACTTGCCCATAACTCTGGTCTGTAGCCACGAGTTGAAGGCCGAGAAAAATCAGAAGAACACCTAGGTAGTGCCAGACCTACTGGCAATCTTCAACAAACCGCTCAAAGGCTCAGTGGCTGGGAGTGAGTAAAGTTATCATATATTGAAGTAACTCTTATGCTTCCTTCAATCCACATCCGGATGTTCAATCAGACTGGCTCCCATTTGCGGCACACGAAGTCCTGTATACAGATGGCGTCAAAACGACAGGCTATATCACTGGGTCACATAATTATCTTCACCATCACATAAGCAGTACAAAGACAATTGTCATGCCTTTTTGTAGCGGCTCTCTATAGTGGATACATTGCAGTGAAATCTGCCAGTAGAAAGGACTGTGAGTCTACTCTATCTCCAAATCTTGGGCAACTTGTGACATTAATTAAATCGGTCCGCTAGTCATCTATGATGGTAAGTGGCAGGTGCTTATCAGTTGTGCCAGTGATATTCGCTCTTTGATTCTGATTTTCTCCACCACTGCCTACTAGTGCATGCCAGGCTCTGCTAAGAATTAAACCTCTTTCAGTTTCATCTCAAATCCCACAACTTCACTTGTGTTTACCAGATGCATATATTTCACCCGAAACCAGTAGAAGAGATTTGTTGGTATTCAGGTCAATTGACCTGAAAGGCTTTTAAGCCATTCCCAGGGTCTGCACCTGTTCATGAATTTGGAGTAGACGTCCCTCATCACTGCTTATCAAGTGTTGCCCGATTTCTGAAGATTCTTCAGACTGGGTGAACATCTCACATAAAATCCAGTTAACGACAATATTTTTAGTCAATAACTTTATGTAAGTGAATTTCAAAGTACACCAAGATAGAAACATTGGCTCATGTCTTATGTCTGGAGGTGATCTTGAAAAAAAAAACTTTTTTCAAGTTGAGGGTTCGAACTTGTAGCCTTGGGGACTTAGCCAAGGCTATCCTACCTGCAACACAACATAACCACTTCACCAAATGATAATATAACTGTTGCGTAGTAACCAGAGAAGGTGACCAAGAAATTTGTGTACATGAATAACTTGGTTTTGCAAAGACCCTGTCCAGAATCAAAGGTGTGCAGACAAGATTTGAGCATTCAATGAGCTTAAATGCACTTGCCGAACCGATCGGCAGTGCCCAACCCGAGTGTAAGCTCATGCCAGCAGGTTGGTAGGCAAGAGCCTGAGTGGACCAAGCAAACGACCCAAATTGAGCGTCACTCAGAGAAAAAGGGCTAAGTTATCCCTCATACCCACACTTCTCCCGCTATTGGCTACAAGTGAGAGTTAATTCTTTGCCAAAACGATTAGATAGCTTCTCTATATTTAGAATATAAGTTCCTTTTGTTTCCCAGGGCGCAGGGCATATGCAAGCCAGCAGGCAAGCATCCAGAGAGCCCTGCACACACAGTTTACATGCCTGTGGGATGTGAATCCCTGGCAGAATGCGATGAGGATTAGTGTTTTTTTGGTCCCTATTGAATATATCTTATTATTTACAATTGTTTATTTCTAAACTATGACATCCAAGGTCTGGTCCTCCAATCCATCAATTTCTCCCCCCTGATGGAGGCAGAAAGTGTTCAAGAACAAGCATTAATATGTCAACATATATCTGATATATTTTATTTAACTTTTATAGTGAAGGAACAAGTGGGAGATTGAAAAACGGGGATCCTCAGAGTCGACC
>NW_001889894.1:441722-443048 GCF_000143565.1 Laccaria bicolor S238N-H82
TCATAAAACTTACCATCCTTCATTTCTTGGTCTTTCATCACAGCTTCTGTTTATCTACATTAAGTAGACAATCCTTGGTGTGGAGTAGGGACAATACCTGGATTTGTTAAAGACATATCAGTCAGAGAGTAGATAGCTTTTCCTGGGATTGCACTGTGTGGTTGGTGATGAAGACGCATTGTTTTTCAACGGTGGGAAAGCAAGCCACTGCAGATCGGCCATGGAACATTCTGCGGATCTCGGTTGAACATTGTACGGATCTCGGTTGAAGTAACGCCACCACGTGACCGCGTTTACAACTTCGTAATTTCACATTCACCATTGTCCCATTCCGACGCGCACATTCACCACCCTCGATCGTCCCATTCCCACTTACCATGTCCACTGCTGAACTTGCTCAAGCCGCTCAACAGGCCCATACACTCACTCCCGGGTTCTTGGAGGATGTTAGGGTGGCCACCTCCACGCTTTTGAACTTTTACAACCGTCACAGGGAAGGTCTTCTGGCCCACCAACGGACGGTGGAAGAGGATGCATACGGGAAAGCTGTGAGTGACTAACAATGATTTGTTGACTGAAATTGGATCTCTTTCTCCTACAGGAACGATTTGTACGTTTGCTCATCGACAAGAATATGTGGTATAACGCGGCCCAGTGGCTCAACCACCCTTGGATTTTGGCGTACACGGAAATGGCCCAAGCGGGACCATCGGTTGATTGGACCAAAATGTTCTCGATCCCACAACCCACCGCCCCTACCTTCTTTATGGAAGGTTATGCCGGTCCCTCTCCCCCTTTACCTCCATCTTCGACCGATTCATTGCTCCCAGTCACAGTCCCAACTCCCCCATTGCCGGTACCGACAGCTTCATCATCGCTCCCGGCCCCAACAAAACCAACGCGTCGGGCAAAATCAACCGATCCTGTGCCAGCGGCTGAAACGAAGTCCAAGAGTAAGACGAAGTCTGGGCGAAGGAAACCCGAGGCCGGGTCCAGCACCCAGCCTAACGACACCGCTGCCCCAGTCCAAAGCAAAAAAAGAAAAGGGGACTCGATCGAAGCCAGGCCAAAGAAGACCAGAGTCGTGAGCGCGGAGTTCATCAACAGCAGTGATGAGGAAACATTGAAGCCGAAGTCGGAGTCACTTCGACCGGTTGGTGGGGAAGCAAAGGCGGTTAAACCCAAGTCCCAGCCCCATTTCTCCCGCATGACACCCAGTGCCGGCTTCAGTCTCATCCGAAGGCCCAAGTTAGACCCCGACGCCGGTCCTCCCAAGACCGCCATGGCCGCTTTAAGGCAAGCCAAAACTGCCGAACGTCTGCAAAT
>NW_001889894.1:443304-445868 GCF_000143565.1 Laccaria bicolor S238N-H82
AGGAAGGAGGGAGGAAGGAAGGGAGGAGGGACAGGCAATGGTGTGGGCCAGGCCCTGGGGAGGGGATGGAGGGGGAGAGAGTGGTGGGGACTAATGGTACCCACGTTGCGTCGTCTCATTCCTATGTCGTGTCATCGTCGTCGTTCCTACGTCGCGTCGTCGTCGTCGTCGCATTGTTGTCGTCGTCGCGTCGTCGTCTCGTACCCACGTCGTGTCGTCGTCGTTGCGTTGTCGCCTCGTACCCACGTCACGTCGTCGTCGTCATGTTGTTGTCTCGTACCCACATCGCGTCGTCATCGTCGCATTGTTGCCTTGTACCCCCTTCGCGTCGTCGTTGTCACGTTGTTGCCTCGTACCCACGTTGCGTCGTCGTCGTCATTTTGCCACCTCGTTCCCACGTCGTTTCGCCGCCACGTTGCATTGGTGTCACGTTGATGATGCTGGTGGGCGTGTGGTGTGTCATTCGTGGCTGGCTGGCGTGGTGGGCCCTGGTTGATGGCGGTGCCCGTGGATCGGCCACGTCGTTGTCGTGGGCGCTCGTGGATTGTCGTGGTGCCGCCTCGCTGGTCGCTTCCGTTCGTTGCTGGTGTGGTCGTGGCCGTTGTTGGGTTGTGTGGTGTGGTCGTCGTTGTCGTCGTTGCCAACGTGGGTGGTGGGAGGGAATGGAAGTGGGGGGACGAGGATGGTTGGTGGTGGGTGAAAGGAAAGGGTGTTGCAATTGTTTGGTAACGTTGCCTTTGTTTGGTAACAGAACTAAAATAAACAAACAAAGGACTGGATTCCATTACATTCCGTTCCTGTGCATTCCGCGGATCATTCTGGTGTCAATTCCGGAATGCCCAAATTCCGCCGGAATGGTAAGGCACCGGAATGATGAAAATGGCAGGCCTCCCTGCCAAATTTCATTCCTCTGGAATCCACCGGAATCCGCAGGAATGACCGGATTCCTGCAGGAATTAGGGGGGCACTGATAAGACCTCTGTTGTTTCGCGTCCGTTGGAGATGTACATGGGTGCTGGGCTTTGTTTCGTGGGCGGCGTGTTGTTTTCTTATACGCTGGGGTGTTTTCGTGGGCGGTGGGGAGTTTTCGTGGACGCGGTGTGCCGTTGTGCACTGTCGTGGGTGCTGGGTGGGGTGTTTTCATGGGCGAGGTGGTGCTGTCGTGTTTCGTGTGGGCGCTGAACGTTGTTTCGGGAGTGCTGGGGTGGTGCCATCGTGGGGTGTCAGACCTGTTGCCGTCGTTTTGGTGCCACGTCGCAGTCAGCGACGTGGCACCTGGTTTTCGTGTTGAGAAACGAGGGGAGAGGGGGTTGTGGGTGCTTACCTGGTTTGTGTGCCGTGGTGACGTGGCACAGCGTTGTGGTGCTGGCAACGTTGTTGGATGTCGGGTGAGCAGCGTGGTGGTCGATGTGAGCCCCCTCACGTCGCTTAGCCCATGGCGGGCACTCACAACGTGAGGGAGGCGGTTACGTGGAGCGACGACGGTGGTGGTGGGAGGAGAGAGGGTTGTGTTTGGATAAGCGTGAAAGCCGTTGCCAAACAAACAATTGTTTGGCAATGGGCTTGCGCCAAACAAACCGGATTCCGGTTGCATTCCGTTTTTGCCAATCCGGGGACCATTCCGGTCACAATTCCGGAATGGTGAAGCACCGGAATGATGAAAATAGCAGGCCTCCCTGCTAAATTTCACTCCTCCGGAATCCACCGGAATCCGCAGGAATGACCGGAATCCTGCAGGAATTAGGGGGGCACTGATAAGACCTCTGATGCTGGAATAATGGAAGCATAAAAAAACAACAGAAAGGACAAAACATTATCTTTATTTCAGAAGGGGAGACTAATTTCGAGGTCTTTACCTTCCCCGGGTTATTCCATATGGAATCCATGTGGAATCCATGGATTCCATGGATAATTCCATATGGAATCCATGGAATCCATGTTGGCCGAGGACCCAGCCATTCTCTTATTCCATAGACCTCATGGATTCCATATGGAATGACCATGGAATGGTCATGGAATGATTAATTCCATATGGACTCCAACACCACTCCATATGGATTCCATTGGATTCCACATGGCCATGGATGACCATTATACCATTAGAATACAGTATTTATAGTGTCCTTACTATATTTAAGTAAAAATAGAAATTTTACATCTACAGGAATTGAACTCTCAACCTCGTGAATATTAGCAGTGCTCAAACCAACTGAGCCACAAAGGCATTATTATATGGGAAAGTAAAGGTATGTATATACCGCCTTTTGTCACGTGGTCTCTCAAACGTGACACAACGCGTTGCCAATGCCACGTCGTTTCTTCCTTCCACCATCACCATCACCATCCACCCCACCGTCTCAAGCCACGACCACCCACGACATCGACGTCGACGACGACGACGACCACGATGACGACGACGACACGCAACGTCGTCAACAATGACCCCGCCATTACAAGAGCCACACGACGTGGCAACGCCACGTCACACGGATGGGAGGCGACAACGACAACGCGGAACGTCAATGGACGTTCCGCCTCGACTGCAGCCCAGGTAAGTGGACTGG
>NW_001889894.1:445918-465607 GCF_000143565.1 Laccaria bicolor S238N-H82
CCCTGGCAGAATGCGATGAGGATTAGTGTTTTTTTGGTCCCTATTGAATATATCTTATTATTTACAGTTGTTTATTTCTAAACTATGACATCCAAGGTCTGGTCCTCCAATCCATCAATTTCTCCCCCCCGATGGAGGCAGAAAGTGTTCAAGAACAAGCATTAATATGTCAACATATATCTGATATATTTTATTTAACTTTTATAGTGAAGGAACAAGTGGGAGATTTGAAAAACCATCAGAGCTCCAAAATGGGTGATTGTGTGATATTGTTTGCTTCTAAGGCCATGACATACAAGATGAATCCATCAATTTCCACTGATGCTGGAATAATGGAAGCATAAAAAAACAACAGAAAGGACAAAACATTATCTTTATTTCAGAAGGGGAGACTAATTTCAACTAAATACAGTAAAATGAGAAACCAGAATGACTTGCATAGACCCACCTGGGTGCAGGCACTCCCTGAGTAATAGGGAAAACTGCATTATCCCAAGGAATAAGGCATAGGGCTACAGCCAAGGGTGACCCTTTCAACAGATGCTTGGGGCACCAGCTCCAACCATGGTGGTGAAGCAGGATGAGGAACCATTGAGTTATCTGAAGATTGCAACTGGCCTCTGAAGTATTGAGCTAGATCCCTTAAGAGACCAGTGTTATGCCACATGCCCTTTCAGAATAGGTGAAATGGGGTTTGGAGGGGTAGGGGTTGGGTGGAGGGATACCCAACAGACTCCAGATTGTCATGGGGGTGAAGTTATTCATGTCATAGATGAGAAGGTGGGGGAAGATGGGTCCTTGAAATGTGAGGGGGTTGTTAAAGGGGAAAACATGGATATTTTAAAGTTAAATTACAACCCTCAATGCAACCCTACATCAGAGCATAAATGATGGCAGCACAAACCTCAAGGCTGCTGTTTAGCCAAAAAGAGTTGAAAGAGTCATAAACATAAGCCTGGCCAGGAATGGGTGAATTCTTGATTTCCATCCTGGTCTCATGTCCAGGCCCAGCTTGGACTGTAGTTTCAATGCCAAACCAGTGCTGAGTGTATGGGGCTGGGTTCAAATCAAAAGTTACTGACCAACTTTTTTTTTTCTATGGGCTCATCAGCAGGCACCATCAACTATGGTCTGTTTGTATGGATGGGGGGCTCAGTGTTAGTGGGGTAAGTAACTAATACTTGCACTCCCTCCCCCTCCCTCCCCCACTCCCCTATATCACTGCACTGTACTCCCTCTGCTCCCTCTGCCTCCATCACCCCCACCACTTCCTCTATCACTCCCACCCCTCCACAAATACTCATAGAGTACACTATGGATTAAGGCTACTCCACATGGTCAATTGTCCTATGTACCATAGAGCTACCCCAATGGGGCCAATGATATGTATACATTATTGGGCCCAATGGATTTGTTGATGCTAAGATGGCATGATGTGGCCCAGCAGTAAGTATTTTAATGGCACAGATTGGGTCAAATTCAATATATGGGTTTGTTCAGCTGAGAGCCATTAAAGACTTGGCAGCTGTTACTGCAGAAATATCTCTGTGAATATTTCTTTTCCTCTCATAGCATATGTGCATTCAATGCATGTCAAAATGAGGGATTTCAGCATGTGTTGGTGCCAAAATATCTCCAGGAATATTGTGTTGGCTCCCAGGAACCATGGGAACTGCATATATAATAAAGTCAAGAACTTTGGCAGCTGTTAGTGCCAAAATACCTTTGTGAATATTGTTTTTGCCTCTCAGCAAATATGTGCACTCAATGCATGTCAAAATCAAAGGCAAAGATTTCAACTTCTGTTAGTGCCCAAATTTGTTTTTGACCTCCTGGGAACATTGTTTGACTTTCCTGTAACATTTTCTGACCATACAGAACTATTGTTTTACCATCTGGACATATTGTTTTATCTCCTGGTACCCACTATTATCACTGTTTGATGTCCTTGTTCACAATCTAGTATAAAACAAAGTGTTGAACATAGAATACTGGTGTACTTTACCCTCCCCCACAGATTCCATCTGAACTCCACATGGACTCTATCTGAAAAAGAAGTTATGCCACAATTTCTTTTAAAATCCATCTGGAGTCCACATAAACTCCACCTGGAATCCAAGTGGCCTCCAGATGGATTTCACCCCTCAGGACTGGGACAGAGTTAAGCAGAAATTTTGCTGAATTATATATCATGTCTTAGCAGAGGCCATGAGGGGGGAGACAGAGTTGGGGACTCACATTGGTTTGGGCCCATCTTGTCTTTTTGTTCATGGGAGGTCATCTTCATATGTGGGTGCCTGTTTTCCTCTGTAGGCAGTGGTCATGGTATGTGGTCAAGAATGTGTCTGTGTAAACAGGGACACTTGGACATGGACAAAATTCAGGTTGAATCAGTACTTTCATTATACAAAGTCTGGGTTGAATCAGCACTTGAATGCATCAAAATCTGGGTGGAATGAGCATTTTTATTACCCAAAGTCTGGGTTGAATCAGCACTCCCATTATATAAAGTCTAGGTTAGCTCAAAGCTCTCAATGTCATAAAAGTAAAAGCTAAAGGTTGAAACAGGCTTTTGAAATGGCTGTCCACAAAAATTTAACAAAAGTTGCTTGCAACTTGTAATATGGAGCTATTAATGCAAGATGCCAGTGTAAGTTCATGGAAGACACCCTGAGACAAACAGAAGGATTTGAGGGTGCCACCTGCAGCCATGATGGAATTTTATAAACTCAAAGAGGAAAATTTCCTTATAGGGTAAGCCATAGTAAGATTCTTTTCCTCCACCAGACCCATTCTACTATATAAGGAGATAAGCTGACAAATAATCTCCTTATATGGTTACCTCCTTGGCTCTGTCTCACTCTGCATCACCTTCAAATGTGAGAAACAGCTATTGAACTTTCTGCTAATAAAACTGACTCATTTGTGTTGCTGAGCAAGTCAATAAAAGGGTGGCATGGAAAATGTCACTGTTACTTGCTCCAACAAATCCCTGTTCCTGCTCTGCCTAATAGCACACCCTGCTGTACAAGGCAACAGTGTTACATTTATAGTTGATTGATGAAGCAGGAAAGGGTCAGGGTTAATCAATGGAATCCATGAAATTAATGTTTCTGGAACAAGTATGGAATCCATCAGCCAATCCATGGAATCCATCTGGAATTCCTGGAATCCACCCCCTTCCATGCATGCCATCTGGATTAAGCTGGGGAGGGTAAAGTACATGTTGGTCTTGTCATATGTTGTGATTGCATGATTTTCATGAGAATGACAGTTCCCTTTTGAATTCTTAGCCTGTGACATGACTGTATTTGGAATTTGACAGAGTCTTGTTGCCATCTCTAGCTGAAGTTTGTCAATGGTGGGCTTTGGAGGCAGATCCAACCCGAGCTGACTCTGTAATAAAAAGGTTGAGTCAAATTGGTGCAATGTTTGTCAGGTTTTTTTCCTTGCATATTTGCTGCTGTCAAGCTGACATTTGGTGCTAGCCCAAAATGAAGAAGCAAGAAGATCTTGTGATGGATCCAGGGGTTACCACCAGATGTCTCCTTTCTGCAGGAATTTATTTTCTAAATCTGAGGATGAACTCAAGGATGTTATGGTTTCATATAAGTTCATGGCAATGAGGTTTGGTGGCAGCATACAAAAGACCACTCTGGATATATCAAAGGCAAACTTCAACAAACATGGTTTTGAGGGCCTCATGTACTGCAATGGGGATGCTCACTCAATGGCATTTTTACCAGGATACAGAGAACCCCCAAGGCCTTGTGAACATATGTAGGAGAGTACAAAGCATCCAAATCTCAGTCACTATTGCAAGGGAAATGGAACAAACAAATGAACAGGGTTGGTAATGATATATTGATTCCATGATTGAGTGATGATATACTAGGGCCAAACACCTTATTTGTCAGATGTGCAAAATTAACATGCAGAATCACAATGCAGTTACAAATACTAGACTTGAAGTATCAACAAAGGTTACATAAAAGGATCATTATGATAAGCATAAACCAATCAGTATAGCATGCCAGAAAGCAGATTGGAAGGAGCACAAGTCCAGTGCTTGCATGAAAGCCCCCATTTTTCTAGAAGCTGGACAAAATGATGAAGATATACAGTACACTGAGAGGGTAAAGTAAGCACCTTTATACTGTCTTTCTGGTCTTCCAGCTCCCCTTTCAAAGCACAGTGGAACTTCACATCCTCATGAAATTTGGTCTTGATATCTGAAAAGTGGTTCCAATCACCCAATGGGCCAGCTTGCTGTGTTGTTCTATGGGAAGTTTTCACAAAAAGGAGGCACTTGTTCATCATTGATATCATTGCAGAATGATATTGGTCATTCAAGCATTCCTCAAGGAGTTTGCAACCAAACCAAATTATATAGCAATATGGCAAATTGTCCATCCTTTTCACTCCTTCAACAATAGTGCCTCAAACTTCCAATACCTTGAATCTGTATATGCCAAGTATGTCCTTGCCATTGCTCAAGAAGCAGAACTGTAGTGTCCACTCTTTTTTTTAACATTGAATCTACAAACCTGTGTCATACATTGAGCACATTAGCTAGAAGACAGAAAACCAATATAGAACTTACAGTATTTCATTGTGGCAAAGCCCCTTCATGTCAAGTCAATAAAGCTCGCATTGCTCCTTTGTGAAGGAATTTGAGCTGATATCGTAATGAACAAACAAATGAACAGGTTTGGTAACACTATATTATTAGCTACTTTGATTTCTAGGTCAAATCTACTTGGGCTCACATGATCTTCAAGAAGGCTGGGGGTCCAGTGTTCACTTATGTATTCTCACTCAAAAAAAGCATAACATTCACACTCCAACAGAAGAGCAGCTGGAGAAGGTCTGGGATTCAGGAGAGTACAAGGGGAAAGTGACTGCTGGTAATATACAGGCAGATTTGATTGTGGTGTAGAAGTGAGTTTTTATCTCATTTCTATTCTCCTGGTATTGATTCTTTATAGGTTCTTCACCTCTGGATGATGAAATGTGTTGGGTTTGACAAGTCCCTTCAACGCTGAATCAACAAAGAACTCAAAACCTGGGATTCCTCAGAGGCTGGTTGCAAAACCAACAAGAAAAAGGTAGTTCATGGAGTTAAAAAAAGAAAGCATGGTAAACATGAGAGTGATGAGGGGGAGGGTAGTAAAGGCAAGGATGAGGAGGAGGAAGCTGACTTGAAGTTGGAGGACAAAGATGGATGGGAAAATGACTAGAAGGGATTCACAGGTAACTGAATTGCAATACTGGAGCAGGGGAACACAATCTAGAAATGGCCATCTGTTGATCATATTTTATGGACTTAAGACAATAATTGTTAATGGGAGATGCTTTACCATGATTTATGTCAGTTTGGCACAATCTAGACTCCATTGTAACTCATCCGACTGGTTGACACATCAACATCACATATTCCTTTCACAGCAAGCTGGCCCATTGGGTGATTGGAACCACTTTTCAGATATCAAGACCAAATTTCATGAGGATGTGAAGTTCCACTGTGCTTTGAAAGGGGAGCTGGTGGGCGCTTCGTCAGTCTTGTGGGTGCTGGTGGTCATTTGGCAGTCATTATGACTGTTCTTGTGGTTGTTTTTGTTGCTGGGCAGTGGCACTCATCTGTTGGGAGGTTGTTTGTGGTGGTGGGGGTTACGCCACGACTTGTTGTTGTTGAGGGTTGACATGGGCATGTGCTTGTCAGGTTGTGAGGCGGTCGTATTTGTTTCTTGCATGGTTGTCATTGTTCTTGGGCCACCAGGATTGTTTGTGGTGGTGGTCATGTGATGTGGTGGCCCAAGGCCAGCACAGTGTAAAGGCCAGCACAGCAGAAAGGCTAGCACAGCATAACAGCCAGGGCAGCAGCAAAGCACCAGAGGCTAAGGGGAGGGGTCTGGGGTCTCCCCAGCCATTGCAGCCAGCACTGCATTGACAAACCATTTTATTTGATACTACAGACAGAGGCAGTGAAGTACATTGTAATAGGTACTTGACAGGAAACATAGTGGCATGGGAAGATTTCAAACTCTGACCTTAGGTGTACAGGTTCAATGTCTGCAAGTTGATAGAGTACTATGGAATCATTATCAGTGAGGAGGTCGGTCTCAGTCCAGAGCACCTCATCAACCAAGCCAGGAGATATACCAGCAACAGAGAGCTCAGCCTCTGATGCAACCTGCCTGTTATTGAAATCCAGTCTTCTGGAGTTGTACTGATACTTTGGAAATTGCTGTGATCATCATCTTACAGGTGTGCTGAATGCCAATGTCACACAAAGTGGTACTCAATTCCTGTAAAACCTGGTACATGATCAGGGTTGAAAAAAAGGCCACCAGCCTCTGGAATCTCTGGTGCCATTGAGTGAGCATCCATATTGCAGTACATGAAGTTGTCAAAACCATGTTTGTCAAAGTTCACCTTTGACATATTTGGAGTGGTCTCTTGTGTGCTGCCACCAAACCTCATCGCCATGAACTTACATGAAACCATGATGTCCTTGAGTTCATCCTCAAGCTTGAGATCTAAAAAATGAATTCCAGCAGCGAGGAGATGTCTTCTTCATCTCCTCAACTTCATATATAGAGTTTGCTTGGGTTGTGTCTGCCTCCAAGGCCCATTGTTGACAAACTTCAGCTGGAGATGGCAACAAGACACTGTCAAATTCCAAACACGGTCACATTGCAGGTCGAGGATTGAGTTGAGAAGGGAAATATCATCCCACAATTCTTCCTTGACAGCAACAGCAAAATGTGGTTCAAGATGTTGACCTTCAAAGGCATGGTCAATATCTTCCATGGGGCTGTCATCAGCACCACATGCAAGTGGCTCAACACAACCAATCTGAGAATAATTGTAACCATCTGTCAAAACTTGAAGATGAGTTGCTTACCAGGAAGTCGTTGACGTCGATATCTTCATCAGCCCCATATGGCTCTTTGACAGGACCTATCTGAACAGAGTTCTGATGGTCTAGACTCTATAATGTCAGAGCTTCAGGATAACTTACTGGGAAGTCGTTGATGTCAATATCATCATCAGCCTCATATGGGTCCTCAACAAAACCAATCTGAAAGAGTTGTTATTGTCTAGACATAACCTCAGAGCTAAATGATAACATACCAGGAAGTCATTGATGTCAATATCATTGTCATCGAGTGCAGGAGCTGACCCCCATGGACCTGATATCAAATTGGTTTCCTGCTTTTACCATGAATCAACTATGCATGTGGCAGTTCTATATGTACCACTGGTCCACCAGTGGACAAAGCTGACTTATCATCAGATTCACCCTACATCCAAGTTGGTTTGTCAACTTCTCTAACAATAAGATGCTGAGAGGGTAAGCAAGCACCTTGATAATGTATTTCTGGTCTTCTGGCTCCCCTTTTAAAGCACAGTGGGCCTTCACATCCTGATGGAATTTGGCCTTGACGGTATCTGAATGGTGGCCTTTCCGGTCCTCAAGTTCCTCCTTAGGCTGCAGTAGGTTATTCAAAAGCACAAAGCATAGAGCCATATCAACAATGAACTTTTTTGATATTGAAGGTTTTCTCGTCTTCACTTTTGACCTAGTAGTATTACAACCCTAAAATCTGGCATGCTTGGATTTCTCTGCCCTGCCCGTTTTGTGCTCCCTCCCATTCATCCAGTCCAAGGTTCTTGCACTCATTTTGTAACTCCCATTCGTGTGGTTCCAGAGAACCTTTTTTCATCCAAATCCATTGGAGATTGGCAGAGATACTGATGAAATACTGTGGAATAGGTATATAAATATCTTAATGCTCACTTCAGTCACCCATTTTTGGGTACCTATGAGGTACATCAATTCCTTGATTTAGGGTACCTTGAGGGGAGGTCTTTACCTTCCCCGGGTTAATCCATATGGAATCCATGTGGAATCCATGGAATCAATCTTGGCTGAGACCACTGCCAATTTGTTGTTCCATGGACATCATGGATTCCATGTGGAATGATCATGGAATGGTCATGGAATGGTCAATTCCATATGGAATTTAGGCATATCCACATTGGATTCCATGGAGCATTCCATATGGATTCCATGGAAGACCAATATACCATTAGAATACATATAAACACAGTATTTATAGTGTCCTTACTATATTTAAGTAAAAAAGAATTTTTGCACCTAAGAGAATTGAACCCTCAATGTCATCAATAATACCAACACTAAAGCCAACTGAGCCATGCAGGCTTTATTATATGTTAAATAAAAGGTAGCTATATACCGCACCAAGGCACGTGGCGTCATATGTGTGACATGCTGTGGCTGAAACGTCACCACATTGTTCCTTCCTTCCCCACCACCACCATCTGACGACCATCCACCGTCCCTCACCACCGTGACAAACCACGACCGCCCACATCAACAACGACGCGACCGCCCACATCAACAACGACGACACACCAACGACGCCAACGACGGACAACATCGTCACGGACCACCCGCGACCATTGACGAGCGCCGAGGATGTGAAGACGACATGGCAGATGTGCCATGTTGTCCGGACAGTGACGACGCATGCCGTCATCACTGTCCAACCTGATCAGGTCAGTGCACCCCCCCCCTCTCTCTTTCTGTATGGCCGGCTCACACCAGCTCCAGGGGCCACGTCGCTGTCTGCGACACGAGCGCAACGCAAACGCCAACGCCAACACAAATGAAACAGCAACCCACCCCCACGGACGCCAATACAGCCCACCACCCACGACCGACGACGACGCGCGCCCACGCATGGAGGATTCCACTCATGTCAATGGAAATGGGCAGTACTTTACACTCCCACTGCTTGTCCAACGGACTCCGACAGACTTTCATCGGACCCTGCCATTTCCGATGGACCCAGCGGACAGTCCGTCGGAAGACCGTCGGAGTCCGTTGGACATGACTGGATTCCGCTGCTCAGTGTGACTTGCCAGATACATTCAGTGGACATTTAATAAATCAATAGTGGGATTTGAAACTTGTCAAGTAGAGTTATATACATCTTTTGCTTACTCAGCTTCATCATTGTCAGTATCACCACCTTCCTCTTCCTGCATCCCTTTAGCTGCTTTTTTGGCTTGGCGGGCAATAACCTTTCTAGTGTGATAAGAAAGCATTGTGTGAATAAACCAGTTATAGTTTTGGGGTATCATTCTCTTGAGGATTGATTCAAAACCTCCCAGCCATGCATTGAGTTGTTCACAGGCCTATTATTAGTTCATTAGTTTATCAATATTACAAAGATTCAAATTAGGTTTACCTGAGTATTAAATGCTCGTTTGTCATAGGTTGATCCATCAGAAGCTATGGCTTTTATAACTAAATTTGGAGCAGACCCATCTGTGGGAGCTGGATTACACCATGTTCGACAAAGAATGTCTTCTTTCCAATGTTTCCCATAGTGGAAAGTATCAACTATCAATCGTGTTGTTTCTGACCACTCATCCCAGTGACCTTGTGCAGCCATATGTTTAAGCACTTTACAAGCTTTATCAATGCAGATATAATCTGGATGCGATTCCTTTGTAGGATAAACCTTCTTCATAAAGGCCAGAATGTTTGACTCTGACTCTGATTTGGCAAATTTTGCCCATGCTTCAACAACACCACATGGATAACAAATTGTTTCAACACAATAAAATGTTGCAGGACCAAAAAAGTGCTTTAATTTTTTGGGTTCTGGAGCTGGCTGATCATGTGGCTGAACTTCATGCTCAGATCTAGGATTCCACTCTAGATTTTCTTGCTGACGGTTCAACATTCTTTTTGATCCTGCCAAACTTGCAGCTGAGTGATCGAGCAGGTATTTATTCCAAACACTTTGATGAGCTGCACAGGCTTTTGTGGGGCGAACCAAGGTCTCTGTGCAATCTCTAACACGACAACGATTGCCAAACTCATGTTCATGTACTCGACACAAGGCACCTCCTCGATAATTAAGTAGATCACCAATGCAACCATCAGCAGCACAATGCTTTGTGCCATTAACCATTCCATCAATTACTCTCATGGTTACATTCCGCATCTGAACTGTGTTCTGTGCAGAAGTGGAAGGATCATTATTTGGGTTCAAAACCACATCTGATGTTGCTTGATATGGTTGTGAACACTCAGCACATGCATGACCTTTAGCTGGTTGAATTAAACCATCATTTCCTAAAGCTGCAAAAGCATCTTCTGTTACTTCCTCTATTGATGATACATCTCGAGTGACAAAATCAACCCCTGATATTTCAGATGCTTGCCGGATAGATTCCTGCATGAAAGCAGCCCACACCTGGCAGCGAGACAGTGTGATACAGTCATTGCCATAAGTGTCATTAAAATAATTTGCCCAGCCAGATGTAGATGCATGAAGGTGATATGTTCCATTTATCACTGAAGTTGAAAACTTGCGGTCAACCCAAAGCTTCTGGCCAACTTTAATATACAATGCAGAGTTCAGATATAGTTGCATAGCTTCAGTATCTGCTGTCAAAGCTGTATGTTCATGATCTGCATAATAAATAGTTTCACAGTTGTTACAGTATCCAGAAAGCAACTGAACATTTTTAAAGACCTCTGTGCCTTTGATCAAAGTCACTCTTGGAATATGGCGTGTTTGTGTATTCTGTTTTAAAAAACATCGTCCACAGCCTGCAGTCAAACAGACAGATGAGTTTGGGCAAATCAACAGTGCTGGTTGAATAGAACTGTGTGATATATGTTGCAAAGTACCAGTGAATTTTTGTTTATTGTTATATGGGTAAAGGCCCAATAAATGTGAGAATTCAACAAGTTTCACAGCCAATGATGAAACATTACTCTCTCTGGCAGTTGCATTTTTAAACATGGATAGCTCATTTTCTGAGAATAGAGTGTCTGCATCATTGTCGCCAAGTTGTTCAATAATTGCACGTGCTAGACATTTAATCCATGATGTTGCCTTAGATCCAGGACTTTGTTTGAAATGAAGAGAGAGAAGCTCTGTATTGTTGGTCATTGACAGCAACATCATCATAACTGTTGGCAGAGATATTTTATCTCCAAAGTTGTTGATAATGAATTCACTAAAGTCTTGAAAGCCTATGTCTGGGAAAGGAGCAGACTGTGGGCTTGCTAAGGCATGTGGAATCAAGAATGCCATCCACAAAAGCAGAGATAACTGAGAACTAAATGCAGTGCAAGCAATCATAAAGACCAAACCACTCAAGTTGCCAGCAAGACCATCCAGATAATAGCAAAGAACAAGCAGGACCAAAAGATTCAAACTACTGTACAAAAGAAATTCATGAGATATAGCCAGATGATAGTACAAAGATTTGAGCTGTCAAAGTTAGCATACTTACTACTTGCGCTTGGAACTTCCACTCTTGGAAGTGGCCACCTTCTTAGCAGATCCGGCAGGCTTCTTCGAGGTAGACGATTTCTTCGATGTGCCTGCAGATGCCTCCTTTGCTGCACCTTTCTTCGGCTTGATCAATGATCCCCCATTCTGCACCCATGCAAGCAACTCTGCAAAATGATACGCCTTCATCTTCACCCCAAACAACTCTTCAGTCTCCATACTGTCCTCATCATTACTCAACCATTTTACCATTTCTGGATACTCTGCAATGTGAGGAAAAATCTTGGTCCAATAATCATGCCAGGTCGATTTGCCGATGAAGAGGTTTGGAATCTCTCTACCGACAGGCAGTCTAAGCTCTGCAGGCCAAGTCCCATCCTTCTGCATCTTCTTGAATTTCTTCTCAGCCTCAAGAAGAGCAAGATAGCGAGTGTAATGTTCCTGAAGTTTAAGTGCATTACCAGCACGACGCAAAGCCACTGGAATCTCAAGAGCATCAGCCATTGCAGTCTGCTCTTGGGTAAAGTGAACCCGAACACCCTGAGGTGGGCCAGCGACAACTGGAACAAGTTGGCTAGTAGTAGCAGCAGCAGCAACAGGAAGACCAGGACTAGCAGCTGAGGCAACAACGATAGTAGATGAGAGACTTGGTAAAGTGAAGTTGCTCTGTGGTATCATTGAATTACCAATCAAAAAGTGTAAGAAAAAAATTACCAAAAGAATCTGAATGACTGGCTTGTTGTTTTCTGTGTGCCAAGTGATCTCTTCATCTCCCTCAACTGATGTAATCTCTTCAAAAGAGCCCAAAAGAGTCCAGACAATGTCATGAACAAAAATCGTGTATTCTATTCCAAAGAAGTCAGCATATGTCTATGAATTAAGATAAGACAACTTACCAGGATTCTTGATGGTAGGCCACTTTTTTCCAAGAGCATCGAAGAGAGGTTTAGACATATGAGAGATCGCCAGCATTTTTTGAAAGGATGGAGGGGTTTCAGTAGGCACAACAGTAGAGGGGTCACTGCTTGAAATATAAACCATGATCTTGCCTTTCTGTTGTAATGCAGGCAGATCGACCAAGGGTTCATCACCAAAGCCATAGGTATTTCCAACAGCATTGCCACGTGCAAATCCACCTGGAGATTAAATTTATAAAAAATGGCAGACAGATACAATTAAACTGACCAATTGTCTTGCTAGCACCTTGAAGGTCATCAAGAGTAACAGCCATTTCTAAAATTAATAAACAGATCAGAAAATTTAAAATCCTAGCTTAAATCACTCTACTCACCCTCTAAAGTGGTTACTTCAATGGTGTTCGCCATCGCAGCAGTTGCAACAGAGACAGTTGTCTCTGCCACAGTTCCAACCTTGTTGATGTCCACCATCTCAACATCTTGATCAACACCTGCATCTTTGACTTTGCCTGCATCCTCCTCAACTTTTTCCACATCGTCACCTGACTCCTTGTCCTTCTCCCCCTCAACTTCATCATCATCTCCACCCTCCTCTTCACCCTCATCCTCACCCTCCTCTTCGCCATCTTTGCCACCCTCATCTTCACCCTCATCTTCACCATCTTCTTCACCCTCATCTTCGCCATCACCCTGACCCTTTAGCTCATCCTGATCACCACTCTCACTCCCACTCCCACTCACTTCTCCAATATTAGCCATGTCTCTTCCCTTTCCTTTGTCCTTCACCTCGTCATCTGTCATACCCTCTTCAGCAGACGTCTCTCCCTCTGGAACTTCAGTTACACGCTGACGAGGAGTCTTTACCACAGCTGGTGCTTGCTTTTCAATGATAGTCTGAAGCCTGAAAAAGTAAGTTGGTAAATCTCAAAAAATATAATCTGATAAAATGTTCTTACTCATTGGTGGAAGATACCACTGTGGTAGCCTCTTGGACAGGCCTAGGAGGTGGAGCTATAGCTGCTCCACTATCAAGCAAAATTTTCTGAGTTCTGCATCAAATTAATAGGTGATCAAAATTTAAACATAATAAATATACTGACTTAGTAAGATGATCTGCGGCTGCCTTTTCAGCTGCAGCCTTTACAGAACTAGCCCTCGAAGTCCTAACAAATATTGGTAAACAACCCATTGAGTTAGAATAGAAAGAAAAAAAGAATTAAATGCTTACGGAGTAGATTGGCCTGCGGCTGCCTTTTCAACTGCAGCCTTTACAGGTTTGGCACTAGATTTCCTACAAAAATTGGTAAGCAAATGACCAAGCTATGATGAAAAAAAAAACATACATAATTCCCTTCTTTCCCTTCTTTCCAGCAGCTTTGCTATGGAGAGGTCTACTTCAGTAATAAATTCAGAGATATTGAATTTTTCTTACTTGTTTCCCTTGTCCCCTTTCTTTCCTGTAGCTCCACCTTCATTATCCTCACCCTCACCTCCAGTCTCACCCACTTCACTGTCCATGGCAACCTTCTTGGCAGCTGGTTCCACAGAGGCATCAACAGACGATGCAGCACGCTTTCTGGGACTCCTACGAGACTTAGGAGGGGACTTAGGAGGCGAGGTGGGAACATTAGCAGAGTTCTTGGAAGTCCTGGGAGGCATAGTAAGCAAGGAGTTAACTCAGATGTTCTTAGATGGTGGTGGATGAAGGAAGAGATAAGAAACAAGCAACTTGTCAAGTCCACTTGTCATTACATAAGCATTTCTCACCACTTCAAAGTTCACAAAAAAACCGTAAGTCCAAAGTTGCAAAGAAATTTTTACTTGCAAAAATACAAACTATGTACACATACGAAAGAAACTATCTACCAGATGTATATAACTCTCCTACTAAAAGGGCGTGTGTACGTAAGGTGGGGCACGAAACGATACAGGAGGGAAGTGGAAGTGGATGCGTTGAGTCTAAGGTGGGGGCGCGAAACGATATGAGACGGGAGTGGAAGCGGATGTGTTGAGTCTGCAGGGATGGGCGTTGGGCGCCGTTTGTGAAATGGTGGGGGATGAGTGTGGTTGGGCGCGAAACGATGTTGGGCGTGAAATGACGGACACTGGGCGCCGTTGGTGAGAAGGGCGAGAAAGGGGAGTGGAAGGGTACAAGGCGGGGTACACGGATGTGGTGAGTCCGCTGGTGGATGTTTGGACGGAAAGGCGAAGGGCGCTGTGGGCGCTGTTTGCGAAATGGATGGGTTTGAGCAGTTTACTGGGTGGAAAACGACAGGCAGTGGGCGCCGTTGGTGAAAAGGGTGGGAAAGGGGAGTGGAAGGGTGCGTGCGTGCGTTACATGGGTGCGTAGGGTCTGCGGGTGGGCGGTTGTTGTGAAATGGGTGGAATTGGGAAGTTTGTGAGGCGCAGAACAAGAGGCGCTGGGTGCCGTTGGTGAAAAGGGTAGGAAAGGGGAGTGGGAGGGTACAAGGTGGGGTGTGCGGATGTGGTGAGTCCACTGGTGGACGTTTGGACGGAAAGGCGAAGGGCGCTGTGGGCGCTGTTTGCGAAATGGATGGGTTTGAGCAGTTTATTGGGCGCGAAAACGACAGGCAGTGGGCGCCGTTGGTGAAAAGGGTGGGAAGGGGAGTGGAAGGGTGCGTGCGTGCGTTACATGGGTGCGTAGGGTCTGCGGGTGGGCGGTTGTTGTGAAATGGGTGGAATTGGGAAGTTTGTGAGGCGCGGAACGAGAGGCGCTGGGCGCCGTTGGTGAAAAGGGTGGGAAAGGGAGTGGAAGAATGTGTGGGTGCCGTATAAACGATGGGAAATGGTGGTTGAAGAGTGCGTGGGTGCCGCATGCAGATGGGCAATGGGCGCCGTTGGTAAAAGAGGGTGGGGAAGTGGGGTGGAGGGTGCGTGGGTGTTGTATGTGAGCTGGTCATGGATCGTGGTGCTGCCGAATTGGTCAGTAGGTGCTAAAATCGAGGGGGGACACACCATGGGCCCCACAGGGTTTCAAACCTGATGTTAACGTTGTCAGTGGGCAGTGAGATGGAGATAGCGACGTGGGACTTACCTGTGGGACCCACGAACATCGTTCTACACTGAAACGACGCGGCTACGCGATGTCGAGAGGATGAGGGACAGAGGGTGGTGATGGGGGGAGAAGAGGAAGGGTGGGAAGAAATTGTGTTGGTGTGACGGATTCATCACACAACTTGCCATGTGACTTTCAAATATATTTGGGAATGCTCACCCCGCAAGCTGAACAAAATGCAAAAACCCAATGGTCAGGACTATACAACACACCTATCATTATAACTACTAGCCACGACATCTCTACTTTACTATGTAGATATTTAGTTGTTTATTATTTACTTTCTTTTTCAGTAATAATACTAGTAACGAGCCCTGCTTCCTTGCATTCCGTTGGACTTTCGTTGGTCATGTCCATCGGAATTCCGTTGGACTTCCGTTGGCGGTGTCCGTTGGAATTCCGTTGGACTTCCGTTGGCTGTGTCCGTTGGAATTCCATTGGTCTTGGTCATTTCCAGTGGACTATAGCTGATGGTTTGCTGTTAGTCCATTGGTAGTCCACCGGAAAAGTCTGTTGGACTGAAAGGTCCAACCAAAAATGGCCGGAAAATCATCGGAAAATCATCGGAAAAATACTGCACTTGCAAAGCAGAAAAATCTCTGTTCTGATTACCCTCAGTCCGACGGAGTCCGACCGGAGTCCACTCGGAAAAGCAGTGGCAGCGTAAAGACCTCACATTTGCTTAGGAATGTGAAGCTGGGAGACCTAGCTAAAGCAAGGTGATCAGATTTTATGTTCTTTAAGTCTCCAGATTGATAGGAAGTAGATCTAAATTATTGGAAGAAGAACTTAAAATGTATCAAGTTTTCATTGAGTTATTCATGCTTAGCTGGTGGCCAAGTCGCAACTCAAATGAACTGACTTTTTTCATAACCAGTCTAATATATCAATCAAATCTCAGTGTTTTGTTGGGGATCTTTTTCTTAAACTTTAGATCAGCTTCTCATATACCTGTCAATTCCAAGAAGATAAAATTTGAGCAAAAATACCACTCTGTATGAACTTCATTCAGAAACAACATTGCACTTTTTGCACACCAAATTGCATGCTTTTAAAATTAATTGTATGTGGAGTGGTACTTAATGTAGTAGATTATTGAAGTGCATATTCTAGTCCAACCTGTTGGATATTAATCTAGCTCAAGTCCAAGCTTTTGAAATGGATGGTATTATGTAGTGTTTAGGACTGAATGATAATACACACAATTTCTTGTTGTCTTGCTTCTCAAATACCACATCACCACAATGGATCCAGTATTATGCATGCCAAAATCTGGGATCAAGCTCAATTGAACTAATTTTCAAAGGATTAAGTTTACTATATTGCCTCCTTTTGTAGCTTAATACCTCAGCAAAAACCTGAAGAACCCTTCCACAAAAAATGGCACCCAATGGACCAGTATTGCAGCCTGCAGAAATAATTTATATATTTTGAAAAAGGACCCCANNGACACCCTTTGTCAGCTTTGGTATGATGGTATGGTATGGTATGAGATCATTTGGTATGGTATGAGATGACATGGTATGGTATGGTAACATGGTATTGGTATGAGTGGGATATGGTATGGGTTTTCCATTCCATGGTACCATGGTATTGGTATTGAGCTCATATACCACCCCGGAATGGGTACCCTCAAGGTACCCTAAATCAAGGAATTGATGTACCTCATAGGTACCCTAAAATGGGTGACTGAAGTGGAGATAATCCCATGGACAACTGTTCGGATGCCTTCAGCTCCTCTGTGTTACGCTCCTCCTCCAAAAGCCCATCCAAGTATACCTCCTTCTTTTGAAAGCCATAGTCCACCCATCGGATGAGGCCGCCTGCGGTAAACTGGGTAAAGCTATAGCGTCGCTCGCCAGGTTGGATGGGGGTGTTGGAGTGAGTGACAGCAGCAGAAGGAACCAAGATTGTTGATCTGGCAGGAAACTCAATGACCAGCCAGAGATCCCAAAGAACAAGATGTCCACCTTTCTTGGCATCAAAGTGTCCAAGAGACGTGATTGCGCAGAGGCCGAAGGGTAGATTTGCATGGTCCTTGTGTCAGTAACAAACGGTTTGTGGCCCGAGGTTGAAGCAGCATGAGGCGAAGACGCTGCTGTCGAAGTTCTGCTGTAATTGATCGTTGTGGTCGAGAAGGACCTGAAGAGGGTTGGCGTAGTACTTGTGAAGGCGTGGTGCCCACGTTGATAAGATGGCTATCAGTTCGCTGGCTGAGTGGAAATGTTTGAAGGGAGACGACCTTTGCTTACCAGACTGATGGCCTGCCAATCGAACAAAGGCCTCGTGTTTTCGAAGACTTTCCATAAGCTCCACCTCTGAGGGATCTTGCTGTAGTATGCCTGGCTGTGTCTGTCCTCCGCCGTGCAAGATGCCCATATTCCTTGTGAGATACTTGCCTCTCCTGTGCCGCCGATCCTTCTTGCTCAGCTTGAAATGAGGCCGAGCAGCCTCCCATGCCTCCGCAGCAGCCTCGGCAACCCCCTGGAATGATGCAGCGTTGGTTCCCCCACAAACCATGATGATGCGTTGCTTGTGGTCTCCGATGGGTATAGATGTTCTGTTCTGTACGTCAAATATAAGTCGAAAGAAATACTGCCGTCACTCACTCGCCGGTCCATGATACATAGTCAAACTGAAAGCGTGAATGTGGTCCCACCAGTTGATCCACCGTGTATAGGGTCGTGGAGCCATCGCCTCGAATACCAACGTATCCGGTGGATGCAATTGACAATTTCGTGCTGTCAAACTTTGTTTTGAGTGGCACAGCATCACTAATGTGGTTCTTCCGGATGTTTGGCCGTGCCTTGTAGTTCTCCACCCGCCTTGCATTCCCCTCTTTCTGAAGGACACGCTCCAATTGGCGCTTTTTGTTTCGGTTGACGTGGCCCTGTCTCTTGCTGTGAGTGGAGGGGAGGTCTTTACCATCCCCCATGAGTTCCGGCGGATTCCAAGTGGAATGTCGGAATTCCATGGAATTCCGACGGAAACTAGTTGGCTGGAGCCTCAGCCATTCTGGTTTCCAATTCCACAGAAATTCCAATGGAATCCGACGGAATCCGGTGGAAATGGTCGGAATCCGGGAGCCTCCCGGAACAGTTTCCATTGGAATCCATTGGATTCCAACCAGATTCCATGGAATTCCAATGGAAAGTATATTCCAGTCAAATTCCAACAGATTCCGAGAGATTCCAATGAATTCCAATATTTGTTGTTGTTATTATAATATATAAAAAAATAAGTGGATTCATAAGGATTGAACTCTAGGCTTGGGAAATGTCACGTGAAGTCCAAGCAACAATATTTCCACTACACCATACGGCCGTTAAAATTCTACAAACAATTATTCTATATAACCCACCCTCACTAAACGAGTCACGGCGTTTGCCGACGTCACCATCAGCATCTCTGTTTTGCTGTCAACCACAACCACAACCATAACCACAACCACCACCACCGTCGCCGCGACCAGCGCGGTCACCTCGAATCACGCCCACGCCAGCGGACAACGACGACGACGACGACGATGGACGACGACACGACGACACGACGACGACGACGGACGACGACACGTCAACGCACGACGAGGACGACGACACGTCAACGCACGACGACGACGGACGACGACGACGCGTCACGTCAACACACGACGACCACGCACGACACGTCAGCGACGACGACACATCAACGGACGACGACGACGACGAGGACGAGGACGAGGACGACGACGGACGAGGACGACGACACGACACGTCGACGGACGACACGTCAGCGACGACGAGACGGCCGCACGTCAACGGACGACGGCGACACGTCAACGGACGACGACGAGCCCCCTCCCTTTTCCCTCCCCCCTTCCTATTCCCTCCTCCTTCCTATTCCCTCCCCTTTCCTTTTCCCTCCCCCTTCCTTTGTCCTCCCCCTTCCTTTGTCCTCCCCCTTCCCTGTCCCTCCCCTCCCTCTTCCCTTTCCCTTCCCTTTTCCCTCCCCCTTCCCTTTTCCATCCCCCTTCCCTTGTCAATCCCCTATTTCTTGTGCCCCCCCCTTCCTTTACCCTTTACCCTTCCCCCCTTCCTTTTCCCTTTTCCCTTCCCCCCTTCCTTTCCCTTTTCCCTTTTCCCTTCCCCCCTTCTTTTTCCCTTTTCCCTTTTCCCTTTTCCCTTTTCCCTTTTCCCTTTTCCCTTTTCCCTTTTCCCTTTTCCCTTTTCCCTTTTCCCTTTTCCCTTTTCCCTTTTCCCTTTTCCCTTTTCCCTTTTCCCTGTTCCCTTTTCCCTTTTCCCTTTTCCCTTTTCCCTTTTCCCGGTCCCTTTTCCCTTTTCCCTTTTCCCTTTCCCTTTCCCTTTCCCTT
>NW_001889894.1:467148-476034 GCF_000143565.1 Laccaria bicolor S238N-H82
TACTGGTGGAGGGGCCTGACAGAGGGAAGGTGGTCGTCTAAGAGTAGATAGTCAGGCGTATCTTCTGTTGGTTGCTCCAGAGAAGAGGATGGGGGAAAACTTGGGGAATTGGGAACTGAAGAAGGAGGGGTTGTCCATGGTGAGGTGCTGTTGAATAAGGTGTGAGCACCTTCCTCCATCTCAAAGGCCAGCCCCTCGACGACAAGGTTGGAGAAAGAAATATCCGGTTTGATGATAATGACATGGCCATTCCACGCCATCTGCAATATGATACGTCAGAAGCAGTCTACCAGGATGAATGGGTCGCTTATGTGTATTCACCGGGATTGGAGTATTCACAAAGAAGGTGAGTACACTCGTTGTGTGTATTCCCCGGGAACGGAGTATTCACACAAGTTTGTGCAGTGTGGGGAGGGGCAGCATTATAACTCACCTTGGATGGGTATTGGGAATGGGTGTGAAAATCATGAACCGTCACGAACGCGCAACCATGCATTGTTTGTCACGCAACACAACCAAGTAATCTCGGTGTGGCATTATCTCCTCATAACATCCTCAAGGCGACCGAGTCTTCATGTCCAACTTCAGCATTGGTTTTCTTTCTCGGCCTTTGAAACGTCGACGAACAGGGACCTACCATGACCGCGCAACTTTGGAAGATGACTTCGAAGTTATTCATTCCCGTGAGATTGGAGTGAATTGGCACAGCAATGTCATCGAAACTCCGTGTTCCCCACAAAGGGGCTGCACCGCTCTGCTTGAGGGTGATTCTGGGGCTCCCACAGACGACATTCAATTGGGTTTAGATCCCAGCTCAGAGGGGTTCGAAGAGGAAGTAGAGGCAGACATTGTGACGGAGCCCTTGCCTCAGAAGAAGAGACGGGTGAAGAGCAAGCTTTCAGTAAGTTTCCGTCTACCTTTCCTTGCCCATGACGTCCTCATGTCATGACTTGTAGAAGCGCCCTCATATTTTTTGGAAGAAAAAACATCGTGCCACATACCTTGATGAATTTCTCCAGTGGGAGGGAAGAGGCAATTTTCGGAAGGTGAAAACCTGTCCTGATTGTGCTTTGAGGGGCATAGAAGTTGCAGGAGCACCGGAATTTCGGTCCTTGGATTGCTTCATGCCTGATTTGGTCTGTAGGACTTGCTGTGTTCAGCGTCACAGACTGAATCCATTCCACATTATCGAGGTACGTTATCCTACTCATTTGGGAAGGCTTAGCCTGACTAAGGCAATCATAGAGATGGGCCGAAACCCGACCATGCGATGCTCTGTTCCTGAGCGTTGCCATGCCGACCTTCGCGTTCTTCACACGAATGGCATTCATGACATTGCCATTGATTACTGCAACTGTGAGGCTGCAGTTCCCAAACACATTCAACTCCTTTGACGAGGGCTTTACCCAGCCAGCTAACTCATTCCAAAGACCTGTTCGACTTTCATGTTGCTTCGACTCCTACATCACCTCACCCTCACCTCAAAGGCATCCACATATGACTTCTACAGGGCGCTGGAGAAGGAGACGAACAATACGGGGGTTTCAGTGCCCAAGTCGCGATATCGACAACTCCTTCGAACAATCCTCCAATTCCGGCACCTGAAGATGTTGAAGAGGGGTGGGGTGGCTCACAATGTTGATGTGGCAAAGGATCCGTTAGGGATTGAGTCAGTCAAGCCTGGCGCACTTGCAGTGCTCTGCCCACATTGTCCATACCCAGGGATCAACCTTCCTGAAGGCTGGGAGAAAGCACCAGATGATTCTAAGTGAGTGGTAGGCTCTCTGTTGGAATGCTCATGGTCCTAACGTCTTTTTCACAGATTTCTCTACTATATCTTCTACTGCATGGATGCCAACTTTCGACTTAAGAATCAACTTGTCTCGTCATACGCTAGTGACCCTGGGCTCAGAATAGGGATGGCTTACATGGTGCCCAGGCGTGGCTATGAGGAATATGTTTTGAGTCGTGCAAGTGATGCGGATGTGAGTTCTTGCAGGCGTTCCTGGTTGTCTGATGTTTTGAGTCATGCAAGTGATGCGGATGTGAGTTCTTGCAGGCGTTCCTGGTTGTCTGTTCTGACTAAACATTCAGATCAGCACCTGTGTGGGTTTTGCTGCCTTGGCTAAGGCCAACACAAAGTTTGCGAAAGGCTTGAGGTACACTGGGGTGGGAGGCGTTTAGTGTGCAAGAGGAGAGACAATATTGCCGAACAGTGTTGGGAATTTACAAAAGGGGGAAAGGTACATTACTCGACTATATTTTTCTCTCTGTTTCCTGACCGGCAATGAGCTAGATATGCAAATATGGATTACATCTTCGCCTCGGCTGTGGGCGACACGTCACCAGACCAATTCGTTGTCATAAGTTATGACATAGCCTGTCAATGGTTCAAGGGACTTTATGGCCGAATCGAACAACACTGGCCAGATGACTTGAGGTGAGTGGGGCAATTGAAAATGCACCCACAGATTCCCGCATTCCACAAGCCAGCGCATGGCCAAGCTAGGCACCAGGAGTATTCATGCAAGTTGTCCCCAGGCATGGACATGACGGATGGCAAATGTCCTGAGAGGATCTGGGCAGCACACAACATGCTTGGAAATGCAATGAAGACACAAGGGCCAGGTTCATGCCATGATGTTATTGACGACCATCTTGGCTTTTGGAATTGGTGCAAGTATACCAGTATGGGTATGTACTTGCCTAATTCTAACCCTTTCGTCACTGAGAGCCAATTCCTAGGCAAGCCTTTGATGCGAAAATATAAGAACACTGTGCAGGAACGAAACATTCAGGTTGAGGGCCATTGTGGGCTGACGGAAACACTGCCCGCAAGGCTGGTGCTGGAGTGGGAGCGTGTTTGTGAAGAGTGGGACAGAGTGCCATTTCCGAAGAAGGCGAAGAACCCATTCATAACTGGGGGAAAAATCTAACTGAGGCGCAGATTAGGAAGGATCTAGCGGATGAGGAGGAGGACAGACTAGACAAAGGGCTGGAGTCCCCAAATGTGATGAACATGTCTTCATTTGTCATTCTGGGGCTGGAACTAGAGGAATCCCAGTAAGTATTTTGGTTCTCTTAATCAGCTACAGGCTCTGACCAATGCTCTAGGTGTCGCATTCGTGAAATGGCCAAGTCTAAGGCTGCAACAGGAACCTCCCGCCAGGAGTCGTCCTTAACGGAGCTTCGGAATGTTTTACGTGCCAAGATCAGAACCTGGGAGAGATTACGAGACGTTTACATGCCTGGAGTTCATTCCCTCCAGGTCTTGCAAGATCAGCATCCAACTTCCACCGTTCGATCCCAAGAATTCCGACCACCCTCTGCCACCAATCACCCAGAGGACATTGACCTTTGGCTCCCATCAACACTCTCTGCTGCTTCATGGGCCTCCATTTGTCCACCATGGCTCTCGAGCATTGAGGAGAAACTACGCGTGGCGCAATGCAATGATTCCTTGGACAACATTCACCAAATTCTTCGCATAAAGGCACGGATGGTCCTTTTCAAACACAAGCATGTTAGGGGGCAGAGAGAGGGAATGAGGTCGCAGGCTGTAATCGATCGCATACATGCAAGTGCGCGGGTGGCAGTGGAGAGGTATAGACATGCAAGGCTGGCCAAAATGTCACTCTCAGGCCCAGGTGATTGGGAAAAGGGCCTCTGTCCCCTTCTCGACTCGGATATCCGAGCATACCAAGATTTGAACAAAATGAAGGAGTACGTTGGCCAGAAGGGAATGAATGAGGTGGAGTCAGATGAGGAGGGAGGTGATAGAGTCCAGCCCCCCAACTTTCGTCGGCGGAAGGATGGCACAGGAGAGACTCGTCGGACTTTGTCATGGATCTGGGTTGTGGAGGGATTTAGGGTCAGTGAGGATAGCGCAGATGACAACATCTTATGGTCGGAATGGGCGAAGAGCCACGCACGGGCAAAACGTACCACAGAAGATGTCCTTCTCCTCTGTGAGGAGATGAGGCGAACAGGGGAGTTCCTTGCATGGAAAGCAAGATGGTGGGAGGGCAAAGCAAATGCAAGGAGATGCACAGACAAATCACTGGCTGAGGGCCTCTGTGGTTATGCCCTTGAGCAGGCTGCGCTCCAAAAAACGTTACGGGCGAGTTTCCAAGCTATGTGGAAAGGGCCCTTGGAGGATGTCAAGGAAGAGGGGAGTCAGGAAGAGGAAGAGGATCTTGAGGTTGATGAAGACTGCATGGATGTGGATGAAGGTGAGGGCGATGAAGAAAGGGATGTTGACAGTGAGGATGATGCGCCAGGGACAAATGAAGATTATGAAGAGGACACCGATGGCGAAGAGTCATAGCTGCCAACAGTGACGACAAGGGGCAGGCAATGGCAACGACGAGGGACAGGCAACGGCAACGACGAGGGGCGGGCAACAGTGACAACGAGGGGCGGGCAACAGTGACAACGAGGGGCGGGCAACAGTGACAACGAGGGGTGGGCAATGTTGATGTCACATGATGACAAAAGCTCACGTGCCATTACATACCAGTAGATAGAAGAGTGCCCAAGTGGGCAGTAGCCGGGTCTGATCCATCAGACTGGTGGGCAGTAGTCAGTGTATGATACATCAAAGTAGCCTATACAGGTGGGGCGCTGGTCGTCGTTGGTGTGGGGTTGTTTTCATTGGTGGGCAGCATGGCCAAGCAGATACGATGAACGACGACCGATGTCGTTGTTTGTTGTCTGGTTGCCACGTTGTGATGTGGCACCTGTTTTTCATGTCAAAAAGAAGAGTGGGTGGGGTGGTTGTTCCCACTTACCTGGGCTGGGCCCTGTTGGTGATGTGGCATGGTCGGCGTCACGGTCAGCATCGTCGATGGTGGGCGCTCGTTGTGGTCAATGGTGGTGGGTGCTGTGGATGATGGGAGTGGGAAGGAAGACATGATGTGGCATTGTTTGTGCCCAGCTGGTGCATTCAGGAGGAGGGCTGAAGGTGGGTTATATAGTTACTTTGTTTTATGTATAATAAAGCCATTGTGGCTCAGTGGGCTTCAGCACTCATGTTGTTGAAGATGTTGAGGGTTTAATTCTTCTCTTGGGCAAATATTTTTTTAATTTTAAATTAGTAAGAACACTATAAGTACAACTATTTATATGTATTCTGATGGTATGGCGGTGTTCCATGGAATCCATATGAACTGTTCCATGGAATCCTTATGGAATAGTACATGGATTTGCAATATAAATCCATTGGAAATTCCATGGATTCCATATGGAAGGCACCATTCCACTAGTGGCTATCACTTTATTTCTATAACTTAGACTTAAGCCTAGAGGCCATATCTATAATGCTTAGGATTTTTTGAAAGGCATTTCAAATGTAGGCCTGGGTATTTCATAGTGAATTTTCCATAGATACCCAGCGCATTTTCTGCGAAGTTTCAAATGCAGCCCTGGATATTTCATTGCGATTTTTCAATAGATACCCTGGGCATTTCATTGTGATTTTTCAAATGTATCCCTGGGTATTTCATTGCGATTTTTCAAATGTATCCCTGGATATTTCATTGCAAAATTTCAATGGATACCTGGCACATTTCATTGCAATTTTTCAAATGTATTCCTGGGTATTTCATTGTGATTTTTCAATAGATACCCTTGGTATTTCATTGTGATTTTTCAAATGTATCCCTGGATATTTCATTGCAATTTTTCAAATGTATCCCACATGTCAGGGTCCATGCAATGGGCTTCCCTGGAGGGTGGTCACATGACCAATTACCAAAAATGGTCAAAAACGAAAGTTGTAGCCCTACACTGTAGCTTCCTGAATCTGTTTGAATTATGTTCTGAAGTGCTCCCGTTGTGGAGATATGAGGTAAAGGAATTTCAAAAGCGTTGTGTTTTTTTTTTTTTTGTGTTTTTCTCTATGAAAACAAAACCAAATAACATGATTTCAGTATATTCAGAAAGCTAAAAGAAAGGGCTACAATTATTGTATCATGGGAAAAATGACCAA
The DNA here is from genome assembly GCF_000143565.1 of Laccaria bicolor S238N-H82. Lineage (NCBI taxonomy): Eukaryota > Fungi > Basidiomycota > Agaricomycetes > Agaricales > Hydnangiaceae > Laccaria > Laccaria bicolor. The sequence goes on from NW_001889894.1 coordinate 473,138, forward strand.
AAAAGGAAGGTGCATCCCGTACTATAAGAATCAGATATAGACTACCAAGTTTACTGATAGACTACAAAAAAGTCAGACTTAGACTACACAGTTTACTGATACACTATAAAAGACTACAAAAGTCGAAATTAGACTACAAAAGCGTGGACTTAGACTACATAGTTAGGGTTTGAGTCAAAAGGTTATCTTGACTACAAAGTTTGTATTGTGGGTATCTATGGACAATTCACTATGAAATACCCAGGCCTACATTTGAAATGCCTTTCAAAAAATCCTAAGCATTATAGATATGGCCTCTAGGCTTAAGTCTAAGTTATAGAAATGACTCTCTAGGCTTAAGTCTAGGTTATAGATAAAAGTGGTAGCCACCAGTCACCATTCCATGAGCATTCCATATGGAATCCATAGTGGGCTTGGAATAAAAAAATTGCCTATATGGAGTCCATGGAATGAGGTTGGAATCCACCCATTCCATATGGAACATACCGGGGAGTGTAAAGACCTCAGAATGGGCAGGAACTGCAATCTGGTTATTTTATTGTTTTGTTATGTATTATAGCTTGTTTATTTCCGATGCTCACCAAACACGACCACAGTGCTTGTTTGGCAATCAAGTTCACCAAACACGGCCACCTTCTTCCTCCTACCACCACCAACTGTCATCACCATCGCTCTTCACGACCAGCAGGGTCCCCTCCAGTGGCCGCCATCCAAATTTGTCGCCCACACCTACCACAATGTGCCACGTCCACGTCACCAACTGAACGAGCGTCAACACGACTTATGCAACAATAGGATGGGGTAGTTCCAGGTGCCACATAGCCGAGTGATGTGGCAACTCAACGATGAGCAACATCGTTCGTTGTCCGTCATCGTCTCTATTGCAAGTGAGTACCCCCCACCCTCATTCCATGCCATCCCGCTAACCGTGACCACAAGAACCAGCACCAGCATGCTACAAAACGACAACCTCAGCACACGAATGACCTGAAACACGAACACACACACACTCAATGCCCACAAACGACAACATTGCACCCATGAACAACACTCACCGCCCCCACCCACAAACAACCATGACCTCACATTTTTAATTTGCCTCATTATCACTTTTTCACATCATGCCCAAGTTGGCTTAGGGTTAGTCATGTGTGAAAGGAAACAGACTAGTAACTAACAATGTGAAAACAGAGAATAGCCTGTCCTGATTAGTGTTGCCGCGGCTTCGGCTTTTAGCTGGTTCAAGCCACAGCCGAGATGAAATTAAAGCCGAGCCGAGCTGAGCCGATTGATCTGGCTTGGCTACTGCTTGAGCTGGCTAGAGCCGGGATTTTCAGCCTCATCAACCACACATGCTAGCTCATTCGAAACAAATAAAATTGGCTTTTGTCTGTACATATTATTCAACTAGTAATAGAATATACTTTAAATGAACCTAAGATCATAGAAAATAGCTAAGAATTGCCTGAGACGGTGTGACAGAGTCACACACCCCAAAACAGAAAATGTAATATATCTCTGGAACACAGACACGCAAACCTCTCGTCTCTTTGGGACCTTCAAACTACACTAGAATATGGTTTAAACAAGAGATAGATCATAAGAAACGATGGAAATTTGGCTGATCTAGGGTACTCACTCCCCAAAACAGAAAATGTAACATATCTCCAGAACACGGACACGCAAACCTCTTGTCTCTTCGGGACCTTCAAACTACACTAGAATATGTTTTAAACGAGCCCTAGATCATAAGAAACGATGGAAATTTGACTGACCTAAGGTACTTGCTCCCCAAAACAGAAAATGGAAGATATCTCCAGAACGCGGACACGCAAACCTCTCGTCTCTTTGGGACCTTCAAATGACACTAGAATATGTTTTAAACGAGCCCTATATCATAACAAACAATGGAAATTTGACTGACCTAAGGTACTTGCTCCCCAAAACAGAAAATAAAAGATATCTCCGGAACGCGGACACGCAAACCTCTCGTCTCTTTGGGACCTTCAAACGACACTAGAATATGTTTTAAACGAGGAGGTCTTATCAGTGCCCCCCTAATTCCTGCAGGAATCCGGTCATTCCTGCGGATTCCGGTGGATTCCGGAGGAATGAAATTTGGCAGGGAGGCCTGCTATTTTCATAATTCCGGTGCCTTACCATTCCGGCGGAATTTCGGCATTCCGGAATTGACACCGGAATGTTCCGCAGGAATGGCAGGAATGGAATGCAACGGAATCCGGCCAATGACGCCTAGGCTTTGCATGATGCAGAGGCGATATGGGTGACTTGTGTGACAAGAAAAATAGCCAAGGTCAGGAGATCTGGCGCGGCGCGCGCCAGATTCCGACGTATTTCCACTCGAGGTATGGCTACATACATGAGTAGTACTAGAGATGTCTCGTAGTATAATGGGAAGTGGGTGGGAGGGTGACGAAAAATTCGTATGCTAGAACTGAATGACATGTAAGATATCAAGACGAGGGCCTAGATAAAAAATAGAGATCATACCTGGTTGAGGAGTGAGATGTCAATGTCCGAGAGCGATAGCGCGCTCTCTTAGTAGCCTCTCCCGTGACCAGGCTTCCCTAAGGGGTTGCCTGGCACGCACAGTGGACGTGATCATTTTTTGGGAGCCCCCAGCAGCAATCGAGGGGGTAAAAAGGGGGAGATGTTAAGGTTGGGGACGTACTGCCATGCGACATCAAACTTGTGCCTGGAGATGGCGTCGGCGACACAGTTGAGTTCCCCGGCGATATGGAGAACTCTGAGCTGTATGTTTGAGTTAATGCATGTGTCCGCTGCATCAAGGAGAACTGAGTTGTAATGTGGAAGGCACCTGAGAGTGTTAAAAATGGCAACGGTGTTGTCATTGTCCGTGTAAATGAGGACTCTGG
>NW_001889894.1:476084-477322 GCF_000143565.1 Laccaria bicolor S238N-H82
TCATTTCATTTGACTTGTGCTTTGATTTTGAAGCAGCCTTTGATTTTCCCCACTTTGTTTTATTAGCTGGATCAGCATCCTTTCCCCACTTATCTACAGAGTAAAAATGGGTCAATTTTTGGCCTGTCTCCTCAGCAAATCTTTCACACCCCATTTGATTAATTTGATCTTTTTGTGTGTGTCTTCCACATATAATTGCCACATTTCTGAATTCCTTTGAAGCAATGTTAGGTCTTCCTGGCTTTTTACTGGCTTGAAGAGTTCTCAAAAATTTAATGTCCTCAGCAGTACAATTTCCATATCTCATATTCACCAATGCTTTTCTCAGTGATGCATCTTGGGGAGTCTGAGTTTTCTGCCTCATATTCTCTCTAAGTATGACTACAGTTGTAACCTGATGCCAGAGAGCTTTTCCTACAGCAGCTTCTTGGCCACCTGGCTTTAAGCCTGAATGGACTTGTGTTCCAACTGAGTGACTGTATAGAGATTGACCACCAACAGGGGGAAGTTGGGCAAAATCACCAGCAAATATCATATTAATTCCACCATATGGCTTATCAAAATTATTGAGTGCTTTGGCTAACTGTGAAGCAATTTTATACATGTCATGGCATGAGAGCATTGATACCTCATCTAAGAATATATAGTCAACTCCATCTAGTCTAGCTCTGACTTGAGCAATGCTTGTAGCCTCATTTCTGATACCCATTCCACTCATTGGCACACCCAAAAATGAATGATAAGTTGATCCATTCAGAAGAGCAGCTGATGATCCTGTTGGTCCAAGCACAATAAATATATGAGACTCATTTCTCTGTTGAAAAAAATAAATGAGGGCTTTGAAGACTTGTGATTTTCCAGTACCACCCATGCCACCCAGATACATTTTTAATTGTTCAGTCTGAGGTTGAACTGCATGATTTGCAACAATTCTAAAGGCTCTTTCTTGCTCTCTGTTAAGGGAATATTTTTTTACAACTTTATCAATCATCCTTTGTGCTGATTTTTCTTTGGCTTTGAAGTCTTTTGTAAGATATGATTGGTCAACAATTTTTACATCATTTTCATTGGGGTCTATCTGTTGGTTTTTTATATTTTTCTGAGCTGGGATATTTTTATTTCTTTGAGCCAACTCCTCCTGTCTTTTTTGATCAACTGAAGCTTTCCATTTGGAACTAGACTGTAGTATATCAGGTTGGATTGGTTCCTTGTCAACTTCACTTATTCCATTTGGGGNA
>NW_001889894.1:478368-479234 GCF_000143565.1 Laccaria bicolor S238N-H82
TCTGGCAGACATTTGAACCCATTCATATAGTGTCTTATCTTCAAATATTGTTGGTCTATAGATGTAATCATGAACTGATGAAAAGCCCACATATTCACCTTTGCTTTTTTGAAGTACAAGTTTNTCAGGTATCTCCTCTTCCAAGTCTTCCTCTGATCTGAAGGGTTTTAGAGCTTCCCTCACAAAGTTTTTCCAGTAGACCACTACAAATTTGTGACTGGTATAATGATCAGGATTTCCCAAAAGATATAGAGCAGCCATAGGACCTCCAATTTCCATTCTAGCTGTTAAACAGTTGCTAGCCTGTGTTACAATTTTTCTTGCCTTTTCTTTTCTTTCTAAAGACCCTCCCAACATTTCAGAATTTCTGTCATATACACTCTTAATAGCATCAAATATTGCATAAGTTTTTAACCCAGGCTTAGTCACATAATCTGAGATATATGCCACTATAGCTTTGATGGCTGTTCCAGATAGAAGGCTTGTTACATCTGAGTTACATCTGAGCAGATAAGTGACTGGAGGAGATAGTGTATTAATCCATTCCTCTCCCTTCTTGACATTCAAGGCCCCAGTATTTGAATCCACCTCTGTCTGATCATATAATGGTCTGGGAAATCTAGCTTTACATTTTCCCTGCTTATTCATACATGTAGGTCTATCCCTCTTTGCAGCTTTTTTACTAGCTGATCTGTTTCTTCCACAATCATGTACATTAGACCTCAGAATGAGATCATCTACTGTCTTTGCATATTCTTGCCACCAGGTGCTAAGATTTTCACATTTTTCACAATTATTGCAGTCACAAAATGGAGGAGGTGCTTCAGGTAAAGTCTGGGTCGGATCCTTATAATTCTTGTTTGATT
>NW_001889894.1:479284-495316 GCF_000143565.1 Laccaria bicolor S238N-H82
TTGACTAATTTTCATGAATGGCTTGGACTATCTGGCCTTGATTTGTAGCCTAATATCTCAGGATAAACCTGGAGAACCCCCCCACAAAAAATGGCACCCAATGGACCAGTATTGCAGCCTGCAGAAATAATTTATATATTTTGGAAAAGGACCCCAGACACCCCGTGACAGCTTTGGTATGATGGTATATGAAGTGATATCATACCATCTGGTATGGTATAACATGACATGGTATGGTATGGTAACTTGGTATTGGTATGAGTGGGATATGGTATGGGTTTTCCATTCCATGGTACCATGGTATTGGTATGGTGCTCACATACCACCCTGGAATGGGTACCCTTGAGGTACCCTTAAATCAAAGAATTCATATACCTCGGGGGTACCCTAAAATGGGTGACTGAAGTGACCACCACCACCATCCACCCCACCGTCTCAAGCCACGACCGCCCATGACAATGACGTCGACAATGCCGACAACGATGTGACAATGCCGACAACGATGCCGACAACGACAACAATGACACTGGTGACGACACCAACAACGACGCTGACAACGACCACAGATGGGTGGGAACAACGGCGAGCGGAAAGCCCAGGTAAGCCAGCGGCATGGCAACCAGATGACGGACGACGACGAATGTCGTCGTCCATCATCTCATTCCACCCATGAACAAACCACCCCACCCATTGAGCTGACCCCGACCACAGGTGCCATGTGGTGACATGGCAGATCCACCACCACACCACGCCGACGTCAATGACACCCATGACCAAGGACGACCGCCCACGGACGTCAACGACTGCCCACGAAGATGACATGACCGCCCACGCAGACGACACGAAGATGACGCGACGACATGAAGACGACACAACGATGCGACCACCCACAAAGACAATGCGACCGCCCACGAAGATGACGCGACCGCCCACGAAGACGATGCGACTGCCCACGCCACGACCGCCCACACCAAAACAAGCCCACCGCCCAAAAACGTGGACCCAGAGCACCCACGCATGGAGGATTCCGCTCACGTGAACGGAAATGGGCAACGACGAGCCCAGGTAAGCTCCCCCTCCCTCCAACATCCCTTATCACCACCCCTCCAACATTCACCCTCCCTTCATTGCTCCCCCTCCCTTCGTTGCTCCCCCTCCCTCTGTTGCTCCCCCTCCCTCCATTGCTCCCCCTCCATCCATTCCCACCTCTCCCTTCACCACTCCTCCATCACTCCTTCCCCCTCCCTCCCCCCTCACTCTACTACATGCTCCCCCTCCATCACTTCCCCCTGTCTTCCCCCCTCCCTTATATATTGAGAATAGTAGACATAAATTGTGTAGTCTATTTAATACATTTCAATTTTTCCTGCTAAGCTATGACTCATGAATGTAGAAACCATGATTACATGATATAGACTTAGAATTATTTCATAAAGTCATTCCATGTGGATTCCATATGGAGTCCATATGAATTCCACCCTTAAAATGGTATAGAACATATAGAATAGAGTATGGAGTCCATCAGCCATTCCATGGAATCCATCCCCCAAAGTCATGGAATCCATCCCCCACTCCATGGAATCCATCCCCCATTCCATGGAATCCATCTGGAATTTGTGCAGTCCACCCCCCATTCCATCCATTCCATATGGATTAACCCAGGGAGGGTAAAGTACTGAGACGACGTTATACGCTGACGAGGAGTCTTTACCACAGCTGGTGCTTGCTTTTCGATGATAGTCTGAAGCCTGAAAAAGTAAGTTGGTAGATCTCAAGGAATATAATCTGATAAAATGTTCTTACTCATTGGTGGAAGATACCACTGTGGTAGCCTTGGACAGGCCTAGGAGGTGGAGCTATAGCTGCTCCACTATCAAGCAAAATTTTCTGAGTTCTGCATCAAATTAATAGGTGATCAAAATTTAAATATAATAAATATACTGACTTGGTAAGATGATCTGCAGCTACCTTTTCAGCTGCAGCCTTTACAGAACTAGCCCTCGAAGTCCTAACAAAGATTGGTAAACAACTCATTGAGTTAGAATAGAAAAAAAAAGAATTAAATGCTTCCGAAGTAGATTGGCCTGCGGCTGCCTTTCCAACTGCAGCCTTTACAGGTTTGGCACTAGATTTCCTACAAAAATTGGTAAGCAAATGACCAAGCTATGATGAAAAAAAAACATACATAATTCTCTTCTTTCCCTTCTTTCCTGCAGCTTTGCTATGGAGAGGTCCACTTCAGTAATAAATTCAGAGATATTGAATTTTTCTTACTTGTTTCCCTTGTCCCCTTTCTTTCCTGTAGCTCCACCTTCATTATCCTCACCCTCACCTCCAGTCTTACCCACTTCACTGTCCATGGCAACCTTCTTGGCAGCTGGTTCCACAGAGGCATCAACAGACGATGCAGCATGCTTTCTGGCACTCCTATGAGACTTAGGAGGGGACTTAGGAGGTGAGGTGGGAACATTAGCAGAGTTCTTGGAAGTCCTGGGAGGCATAGTAAGCAAGGAGTTAACTCAGATGTTCTTAGATGGTGGTGGATGAAGGAAGAGATAAGAAACAAGCAACTTGTCAAGTCCACTTGTCATTACATAAGCATTTCTCACCACTTCAAAGTTCACAAAAAAAACCATAAGTCCAAAGTTGCAACGAAATTTTTACTTGCAAAAATACAAACTATGTACACATACGAAAGAAACTATCTACCAGATGTATATAACTCTCCTACTAAAAGGGCATGTGTACGTAAGGTGGGGCACGAAACGATACAGGAGGGAAGTGGAAGCAGATGCATTGAGTCTAAGGTGGGGCATGAAATGATATGAGATGGGAGTGGAAGCGGATGTGTTGAGTCTGCAGGGATGGCGTTGGGCGCCGTTTGTGAAATGGTGGGGGATGAGTGTGGTTGGGCACGAAATGATGTTGGGTGTGATATGACGGATACTGGGTGCCGTTGGTGAGAAGGGTGGGAAAGGGGAGTGGAAGGGTACAAGGTGGGGTACACGGATATGGTGAGTCCCCTGGTGGATGTTTGGATGGAAAGGCAAAGCATGCTGTGGGCGCTGTTTGCGAAATGGATGGGTTTGAACAGTTTATTGGGTGCGAAATGACAGGCAGTGGGCGCCAGAAGTATGGAATCCATCTGACATTCCTGGAATCCACCTCCCATTCCATGCAGTCCATATGGAATAACCTAGGGAGGGTAAAGTGTTGCTGCTTCCTCCTCTTTGTCCCATACTATATGAATTTTGTGAGCATTCCAGAGAGTGTTCCATTTCCCATAGTGAGGGCAATCCCTATAGAAATGCTTAGGACTGGTACAAATGTAGCAGTCTCCATTGGGTTCTTGCAGGCTAACTTTAGAATCATCTCTTTCAAAGGTTATCCCATTAATTGTTTTTCCATGGGGAAATTCCTGCTTGGCAGGCATAGGTTTGTACCCCCAGAATGTGGTGGAGGTCTTCAATTGTTGTTGAAAACGAAGTTGGTGTCTTGTTCTAGTTCTCCTTCCTCATCAGATGAATAGGATTCTAACTGAACTCCTTGACTAATAGGTTCCTCTTCTGCTTTGTGTACTGTGTGCAATCAGTTGCTTCTATAGTATGGCACTGGCCGCTTATTGCATTCAGTCTGCTGCCAGGAAGTTATGAGACCATTCTTCATCCCTTTAGCTATGGATTGAATGGATAATATAGTTGGGCAAATATTCTTGCTGAGATAATGTGCACTTCAGTCACCCATTTTATGGTACCTGTGAGGTATATGAATTCTTTGATTTAAGGGTACCTCAAGGGTACCCATTCCAGGGTGGTATGTGAGCACATACCAATACCATGGTACCATGGAATGGAAAACTCATACCATATCCCACTCATACCAATACCAAGTTACCATACCATACCAGATGGTACGATACCACTTCATACCATCATACCAAAGCTGTCACAGAGTGTCTGGGGTCCTTTTCCAAAATAAATAAATAAATTCTGCAGGCTGCAATACTAGTCCATTGGGTACCATTTTTTGTGGGGTGGTTCTCCATGTTTTTCTTGAGATATTGGGCTACACATTGAGGCTAGATAGTCCAAACCATCTATTGAAAATGGGTTTAAATAGGTGTTATCCCAGCTTTCTCATGCATTGAAAGCCATTTAATGATACATTTCTTTCCCAGTCCTTTCTGTTAGAACAATATTCATCCAAATCAAACAATACCACATCCATTGGGATGAAAGGGTCATTGAGAAGCAAAGCAAAGTGGAAAGGATCTTCAGGTTTTTTCTAAGATTTCCAACTCCAAGTGGAGGCCAGATAGTCAACTCCAACCTTTGAAAATCAGTTCAATTCAGGGTGACTGCCAGCTACTCTTAACACAAAGCTGGACTGCACTGGACTACTAGCTACTTTTAACACAAAGCTGGACTCCACTGGACTACTAGCTACTCTTAACACTAACCTGGACTCCACTGGACTGCCAGCTACTTTCAACACTTTAGGCAGCCTTATAATACAATCCCCTCCACCTCTGCCTCTACTAACACAAAACTGGACTCCACTAAACTATATGCTATTTTGCTAGCATTGCTAAATACATTTTTAATGATTTATTACAAACTACTCCTATTGAAGAGATACTCAATCTGAAAGATGCATATCATGATCAGGACTATTTGTAGAACTACTTTCCTTATCATCATCATTGTCTGAACCTGAACCACTTTCACTTTTTGAATTCCTTCCTTGTTAGGAAACAATTCATCAAGCCAATTAAGAATGTTAGTTGGAGATTCAGATTTTGGAAATTTGGTCCATGGAATGACAACTCCACATGGTGAACATGCTGTTTCAACACAATATGAGTGATTGGGTGAGAAATAGGTCTTTTGTTTTATTGTGGGTTGAGGATTTTCAGTCATAACCTCATCATCATGTGGCCACTGAATAGCAGCATCAGGGATGTTTTGCCACTCTTGTCGTTCACCAGGACATTGAAGAACACGCTGAATACCATTAATGGTGGCTTTACTGCGATCATGAATACTTTTCTTCCAGTCAGCAACATGTTCAGCACAAGCTTGTGTTCCTTGAATCTTGTCTTTAGAACAGCCAACCACACAACATTTATTTGCAAGTAAAGCTTCATGTGAAGGTCATTGGTGCAATCATCAAAAGCACAAATCTAAGCAGAGAATCAATATCAAATCAAATCAAGCCAAGTTAAATAAACAAACCTGTGGACCCATAACAACACCATCCAAAGTTAACATATTAACATCAAGTGTACCTGGAATCCGCTCTGTATCCCACATTGTTTGTTTGATGGTTTAGTACATTCAGAACAAGTATGCTCTCTTGCACCTGGTATTTCACCATTTTTACCAAGAACAGCAGATGCATGTTGAGTAAGATCATCAATAGCAATGTTAGGTTGGGTTTCAAATGTTGTATTTGAAATTGAAGCCACATATCTAATAGAATGCTGCACAAAAGCTTGCCAAACTTGTTTTCAACTGATTTTGAATGTGTTGTGATGGTCAATAACTCCAAAGCTATTGTTCCAATACTGTGTATAGGTGTTTGCAGATGCATGAAATGAGTACATGCCATTCAGTAGTGCATTTGAAAAGATTGTGTCAACCCAAACATTGCTTCCAATTTGGAGGTATTTAGCTGAGTTCAGAAATATTTCTGTCTGATTGCCTCTATTATGATGTATTTGATGGTCAGCATAATACATTAAATGACATGTTGTACATTCTCCAATCAATGCAGCAACATTCTTAAGAATTGATGACCCTTTAATCAAGTTCACCAAAGGTACATCACGTTGACAAATATATACTCCAATGCATTGAAATTTACAAGAGGCAGTTATACACTCCATGTCAATAGGACAAATCAGTTGAATGGGCTCAATTGCCCTTAGGGAAACTTTCTGTAACTTTTTGTTGAAAACACCTTATAAAGAAGGTGTAAGTCCAAGAAGCTCTGAAAATGCATCAATTTTAAGAGCTAATGGGGTTTCCCATGAATTTGATATAAATTCATTTGGTTGAAAAAGCATTGAGACATCTGAATCAAGTTGTTCATTTAATGCATGACCTAGTGATTTTATCCAACTTGATGCAATGATTTTCTTCTCATTTGGTAGCTTTGGATGTTTCTGACATGCCTGTAAATTCAGCAAGTCTGGATTCTCCAGGAGTGAAAAAAAGACAAGCAGGACAGTTCCAAGTGAGATTTTAGGGTTAAATGTATGTAGTCAAAATAAATCGACTAAAAGCCTAAAATGGGTTATTAGGAAAGGGTGTGGTTGTTGACCCTGAGGCCAATACACAAGAAACAAATGCAAGCCATACAAGTAGCCAACTTATTGGTGATGTAGCCAATGTATAACATTTCAAAGAAAATCCAGCAAGAAAAAGGTCATTTATGAATCCTGCTGCTGTTGGTCCAGTAACTGATATGAAAAGTTGGAGTGCAAGACATAACAGCAGCCAGACTAAAGTTGAGACAACCATCACATGAGGCTTCACTAAGTATCTGAAAATTTTCACAATCAAAGATTAGATTTCTATGTCCAAAAAATCACATATGTAACAATCTTATCCCAACTTACTCATCTGATTTCTCTGACTTCCTGTTCTTCCTGTTCTTCTTGTTCTTTTTCTCCTTCTCCTTCTCCTTCTCCTTCTCCTTCTCCTTCTCCTTCTCCTTCTCCTTCTCCTTCTCCTTCTCCTTCTCCTTCTCCTTCTCCTTCTCCTTCTCCTTCTCCTTCTCCTTCTCCTTCTCCTTCTCCTTCTCCTTCTCCTTCTCCTTCTCCTTTCCAAGTCCCTTCAATAAGCTTGCAGCAACAGCTTCTTCAACAATCTTAGCCTTTCCTTTTGAAGGCTTTCCTCCCTGATCCATCCATTCTTTCAACATCTTCAGAGTGTACTTTACATCTATTCCCCAAAGGTCCTCTGCATCCTTGCTGTCAGCATCATGTTGTAGCCACTTGACCATTTCTGGAAAGTGCTGTAAAACTCTACTGAACATTGGATGCCAAACATTGCTCCACTGGCTTTTTCCAATAAACAGCTCAGTAACCTCCTTCTCAGTAGGTGTTTTTTCAGGCCACTGCTTGACCTGGCACATGTCGTTAAGAGCTTTGGTGACTGCAAGATAGCAAGAAAATTGCTCTGGGAGGGACTTAGCAGCTGTTGTACATGTAAGGTTCATTGGAACCTTGAGAATATGGAGAAGACTTATTTCATATGCAGTAAAAGAAGTTTGACCAACTGAGTCCTCAGCATCTGCAGTTAATGGTTCAATGCTGCCAGATTGGATGTCCCCTGATGTAGATATGGAATGTGTGCAAGAGTGGGAATGAGGAATAGATCCACCTCAGAGTGAACAAGCATGAGAAGGAGCAATAGAGGAAAAAGAAATCCCAGGCTCAAAAGAACTCTAAAAAAAAAGAATTCTATAATATATCAGAATAGTAGATAACACTTACAACAAGAATGTGAAGAGTTGCTTTCCCATCAGAATTGTCGAATAAAATACTGTCATTTATCTCGACTGCACTATCATAGAGACCTTTGGCAACCCAAAGCCCATCCAAAGCATCATAAACAAGAATATGATTTCCTAAAGAAAGTTATCTTCAAATTTAGAACATTATATTTCATAAATAGCTTACAAGTGATGGGTGGCCAACAAACAGCTACTTCCTTCAGAACTGGCCCCAAGTTTAAGTTAACAGTGACAGGAACCTTTAGGCTAGATTGCATTTTAGTGAAGTCAAGTTCAACAGGGTCCAAAGGTGATACATAGATTTTCACAACACCCTTGACCTTTTCTACATTAGAAGAAATATGTAGTTCGTCATTGTCAACAGGGTTATAATATTGACCCATAGCCTGATTCCACAAAATGGCACCTGTAGCTCTAGAAGAACCCTCAGGACAAGGAGGGCTTTCCATGGTGACATCAGGCTCATTAGCAGGCGTTGAAGGTCTCTGGGTTGTGATAGCAATAGAGGTGGGAGTGGGCATATTTAAGTTAGTGGTGGTGTCAGAACTTAGGGCATTATGTGGACCAGAATCAGTAGTGGAAATAACAGCAGAAATAACAGAAACAGGAGGAGCAGGAACAGAAACAGCAGGAGAAGGAACAGAAACAGCAGAGACAGCAGCAGAAATATCAGAGACAGCAGAGCAGAAGCAGCAGAGACAGCAGATACAGCAAGAGAGGCAGCAGATAAAGGCTTTCCATCCAGGTAGTGCAACTGAAATGCCTCTTTTGGAAAGAAGCTTCATAGTGCTTTAAATACTTCAATATCATGATTTTAATATCTGAAACTAAAAAAAAACTCACTGAGTCTGGTGTTTGACTCACTTGGCTTCTTCTGCTGCCACCTCCGCATTTTCTGTGCACTTGTCTTGCATGCCTTTTTGCTAAAAATTTAATTGAGAAAATGTCAATGTAAATTCAAATAATTTTATACCCCTTGTTCAAAATAACATTCTTCTCCCCCTCTTCCCCACATGTCTGGGTTTATTGATATCCACCTCATCCTCCAGCTTAGCAAGAGCTTTGCAAAGAAGGTAAGCAAGGAGGGGGTGATGATGATGGGGTGGTCACTCACCATTCAACAGCACCCATGCTAAATAACGCCACTTGCATCATTTCAGAAACAAATCATCTGCCAAGCCTGATATTCTACTGTGACTATGCATCTATAGGCAGCTACAGCTCTACCAGAGTCTACTAGACCTAGGTAGCTGTCAGTAAAATTGAAAATTTATGGATGGCTACATAATAACAACAATTCTTTCCAGCCAAAATGCCTTTCCAGATGCCAGTTTGTCCCCAATATACCTTACTGAGGATTGAGAAGCAAAATTAGGAGAATACCAATCTGAGTGAGCTGGGAAATGGAGACTGATTTAGCAGGCAGCTCATGTAAGGTCCAACAATGATGTGTGAATATTCCAACATTTTCATAGAGTCCATTTTCTGATGCCTTTCTCTTCAGAAGTGCACATTGCTGAAGAAGTGAACTTCAATGGCAAAAGGCCTCATTGTCCTTAACAGTGTTGAAGAGATCACCCACTGCAAGATTCTAATATTTTGGGAAGTAGTTCATATTGACCGTCATGGCATATTATGAAAAGAATAATATGGTGTAATTAGAAGTGAACTGAGAAACAAGTTAGAACTTGAAAGCCAGAATACCAATTTAGAACTTACAGTGAATTGGGTCACTGCTTCATGTCAAGTTGATGATCCCAGCTGTACCAACTTGTGTCACTCCTTCTTGAGTATCCCTCCTTCAACACTGTCACTCTTGCACTTCTGAGATTCCAATTCTTTGATCTGTGGAAGCTCCTCCTATGCACACAAGGTCATCAAACAGCAAATTTACTTGATATCTACACACCATGAGCACTTGGTTTTTGGTCACTAAGCTCCCAGAACTTTCAGTGACATCTTCAACTTTTGATAATTCAGGCTGGACAGCTGTCAGGGTATCTTTGGGAGGGAGCTCTGACAATAATTGATATAGAACTCACCCAAAGGCCTGTATTTAAAAAGGAAAGTCACCAGATATTCAATGACCTTCATTATGCTTTTTGGTCCTTTTTCTTTCAATTGAACTTCATCCCCAAGGCTAAGGACATTATGTGACTTTCAAGCACATGAATATTCAGAACTCACCTGGTAACATGGACAATGCTTTTCTCTGAGTGCTTGTAGACCTTGTGGGGCAGAGCTGGTGGCTTCTTATAGCGAGTTAAGCATCCTCCCATGAAACTAACCTGGTCGATACTCAATATAATTTCACCAAGTTCTGGAGGCACCATGATGGAATTGTTGTCATCTACTTACTCCAGTGGTTAGCTCTCAGAATAGTTGGAAATTATTGTATTGACCAGTGAACTCTACTTTTGAGAAGATAAAGGGTTTTTCTGTGGTTGCTGTAGTTTGTGCCCCATGTTCCCTATGTGTATGGGATTTTGATGATGGACCTAAGTAGGACCCATGAATTGTGAACCCATCTATGATGGTATCTGAGGTGGTAGGAAATGAGCAGCCATCGTTTTTCCAACATATTGCAAAGTTCTATGTTTGTGGTGCAAATCAGGGACATGTTGGATGAAGAATAAATGGTAAGGAGGAACTTTTCCTTCCCCACCTCAGAGGGAATCCAGCATGTTACTTTCTTTCCATCCTCTGAATATCTGGTAATTCATTATTGTCCACAGTGATCCATGCCTTATGAACTCCAAGTTGAAGCATGACAATCCACACGAGAAAAGAGAAATACTACCAAGTAGAAGAATGAGCAAAGAGTGAGTCGAACATGCATGTGTCACAGTCCCAGCCTCACAAACGATATACGACACCCTAAAGATGCTGAGAGCTATGGCGGATCAGTTACAAAAATGCATCTTCAAGACCTGGTCACCTTTGTTTACAAGTATAGACCATTGGGTGGGTTCACTCTTTGCTCATTCTTCTACTTGGTAGTATTTCTTGGTGAGCTCAGCAAGAATTCCAGGGGGACAATAAAGACCTCCGTTCAATGGTCCTTGTTTGCAGACTGGTGTGTGGGCACATAGGTGGCCACTTTGCAAGGCCTTGTCATCGGCACAGGTACAAGGTGGCATGGATGAATGGTCATTCTTGTGGGTGGTGGTCGTGGTGTTGTGGTGGCAGTGGTGGTTGGAAGGAAAGAAAGTGACATGGTAATGCCAGATCTGGAACATTACAGGTCGTAGGGCACGAGGGTGGGTTGTATAGTGTTTATGTTTAGTGTATATTAAAGCCCTTATAGCTTAGTTGGTTAGAGCATTGTACCTGTTCCTATGGTCTTGAGTTCAATTCCTGTTATGGCAAAATTTATTCTGACTTTGTCAAACTTGTGAATTTTAGGAGAGATTTCTAGTGAGTCAATTTACAAGATTGTTTTCTTGGAATGTTAACTGTTCATCTCCACATAGATGTGGTAAATATGCTTACAAAAACATCCTGTTGAAACCACTCATTCCTGTGCTTCGAGTGGGAACTACCCTGTTATACATGTCCATCACATCTATCACAGCCCAATCATTTGATCTCATGTGTAACCCTTCATGGGATACATCAGGAAAATCACTTCTTCCCTTAGGGTATCCAGGGTATACCCTGGATACCCAGAGGCTGTCACAGAACTCAGGGCATCAGGTTACCCCCAGGTACAGGTTCCTTTTTTTAATTTCCCAGGAGCAACCTGGGGTTGTCCTGAGATGCACTGAGGTTGTCCTGAGGTGCGCTGAGGTTGTCCAAGGGTGGCATGAGCTGTCCCTAGAGAGCCCTGAAGCAGACCTTATGCTACTTACTTGGCCTTCAATTTTTGTCACCCCACTATACTCAAATATATAAAATGTATATTAAATGTATTTAAGCGGTGTAAAACAACATTCTTGTCTCTTGTATCACTTGTATTTCCCCAAGCACACATGGAGGCATCTTTGCTGGCTGTTACCTTGGCATCACAGACCCCCAAAATACCTATGCCAGCCACAAGCATCCATAGCAAATGTGCTGCCCCATAAACGAAGCTCATTTCCTTCTCCTAGCCTGCTATCACCTTTGTCCCCATTGAATACTGCATTCTGACCTCAGAAAATGGACCTGTTCATTTGTCTAGATAAGGTTGGGCCCACAGGCATGGTCGAAGTGGCATTGAAACCCAGAGATTATGGTTGGTAGGATGGATTGGGTTCAATTATGCTAGGGCCAAGATTAGTCAAGGGGGGAAAGAGAAAAGAGAAGGAGCACATACTGTAGGGTTTCACTCTCCAATTTCCATCCATCCTCCTCACTTGACACTACTGCAATGCCATCAAAGCTGCACCTCTGTGTTGTTCGAAACTCTATTCAACCATCCACATAGGCCATGGTGGACAGTGGGAGCAGTTAGTGAGCATAAGGGTAAAGATGCGAACATACAAACCAGCGTACCTCAATGAAAACTCAACTGTTTCATAAACGGTTTCGTGGAGCATGTTCACAGAGTGCATAGATATTAGAACAAGTCCACACGCATGTGAAATGGACCACAGGGGGGTACTGAGCAGTTGGTGAGCATAAGGGCAAAAATGTGAACATAAAAACCAACTTACCTCCATAAAAACTCAAGCATTTTGTAAATGGATTTGAGGAGTGTGTTTATGGGGTGTGTAGATATTAGAACAAGTCCACACACATGTGAAACAGACCACAGGAGGGGTACTGAGCAGTTGGTGAGTGTAAGGGCAAAAATGTGAACATACAAACCAACTTACCTCCATGAAAACTCAAGTGTTTTGTAAACGGATTTGAGGAGCATGTTCATGGGGTGCATAGGTATGAGAATGAGTCCACACACATGCAAAATGAACCACATGGGGGTGCTGAGCAGCTGGTGAGCATAAGGGCAAAAATGTGATCATACAAACCAACTTACCTCCATGAAAACTCAAGTGTTTTGTAAACGGATTTGTGGAGCATGTTCACAGAGTGTGTAGGTATCAGAAAAAGCCCATGCTCGTGTGAAACAGGCCACAGGAAGGTACTAAACAGTTGGTGAGCATAAGGGCAAAAATGCGAACACACAAACAGACTTATCTCTATGAGAACTCAATCGTTTCACAAACAGTTTTGTGGAGCATGTTCACGGACTGTGTAGGTATCAGAACAAGCCCATGCTCATGCAAAACAGACCACAGGAAGGTACTGAACAGTTGGTGAGCATAAGGGCAAAATGCGACAACACAAACAAACTTACTTGTGGGTTTTTGTTCTTCATTTGTGGGTGATCATCTTCATTTGTGGGTGATCATCTTCATTTGTTGGCTGCTCATTGTGGCAGGGGTATGTAGTTGTTTGCATTAGGCATTGTGTTGTGGTCACAATGGGTGGTGTCGTTGGGGTGTGGTGGTAGTAGTAGTAGTAGTAGTAGTAGTAGTAGTAGTAGTAGTCACAATTGAAGTTGTCTAAGTTTGAAAATGTAAGTTGAACATGTCATGTGACATCCCACAACCATACTGACTTCTATCAATTCACTTCTTACACTTTCTAAGGCAGCTCATAGCTATAACTTCATGAGTTTTGCACCCTTTGGCCTCTATGTAGGCTTATTTTAATTGCTTTATTTATGCGAATCAGCATTAAAAAAATATAGAGTACCTCAGAAACTGTAGCATGAACTATTTGTCCTGTAGTAGAGATGTATCATATATTATATCATCATGGGTTCTGCACTGTTTTATGCAACTTTAAACTTGTTGGAAGCACGCAAATTAGAGCTTTAGAATGGGTCTAAGAGCCCCTAATGTTTCGACATTTATGATGACCCCCGATAACATTTACCATTTTTGTGCAGATTCTTCACTAGTAATTGGTCCATAGCCCTGGGAGTTCTGAACTAAATGCTATGTATATAGATGTGTTGGAACCGACTTAAATGCTGCCTTCCAGTGCAAAAAAGAACACAAAAAACGAATATGTTTTGCAAAATCTTTGTTGTTGCAGTTTTTGTAGGTCAACCAATCTCTGGACAATGGTGTACTTTCTTCTCATTCCAGTCTTATTTTACTCATCATGATTCATATACAATAAGGAATGTTCTTTCTATTGAAATCTAGTATACTAGCAGTTTCAGGTTATCTCAGGACAGTTCAGGTTGCCCCCAAGTTGCCCCAGGACATCCTGTGATGCCTTGTGACACCCTGGGAAAAAGCTTACAAACATGTTTGTCCCAGGAAAAAAGTGATTTTCCTGATGTATGACAACATGGCATTTGGGGATTGACGTCATGTCCCTCAAAGTTCCTTTCACATGACTTTTACCCAGCACCATTGTTGACCTGATTGATAGCATCATTCTATCAGCACTGAACACATTCTGAAGCACAACATATACAATTTAGATATGGTTTCAAATTCTAATTCACACCAGGGAGTTGATCATCTGCCACCACAGATTAAGACTCTCACTGAAAGATGTGGGGAAAACTGCAGTTGATGGGAAACATGCAGTACCCTCTGATATTCAATGTTCTCCCACTGCAGACTTGGATGGAAGTGGGAGCCATACCAAAAGTCTTCTGAGGAATTCGAGAAATTTATCTATATGGTATGATGGCTTTTTATTAAACTTACTCCATCACTAAAAATTTACAATCACAACTCTTTTCAGATTGGTCCTGTTGAGCAGCAGTATGGGAGTGTTCATGACATCGATTCCTGGTAAGTGTTTGAATGTTTAAGCTCTATGATTCAACATGTGTGGACAATCACAATTCTTTCCAGATTGAGCAATATAGGACTGATGACAATACCAACATCAATGACTTCCTGGTGAGTGATTAAGCTCAGGAAGAGTTTTAGAATGACAGTTCCCTTTTGAATCCTCAACCTGTGATGTGACTGTATTCAGAATTCGACAGAGTCTCGTTGCCATCTCCAGCTGAAGTTTGTCAATGGTGGGCTTTGGAGGTGGATCCAACCCAAGCTGACTCTGTAATAAAAAGGTTGAGTCAAATTGGTGCAATGATTTTGTCAGGTTTTTTTCTTGCATGTTTGTTGCCATCAAGCTGATATTTGCTGCTAGCCCAAAATGAAGAAGCAATAAGATCTTGTGATGGATCCAGGGGTTACCAGCAGATGTCTCCTTGCTTCAGGAATTCATTTTCTAGGTCTGAGGATGAACTCACGGATGTTATGGTTTCCTATAAGTTCATGGCAATGAGGTTTGGTGGCAGCATACAAAAGACCACTCTTAATATATCAAAGGCAAACATGTTTTTGAGGGCCTCATGTACTGCAATAGGGATGCTCACTCAATAGCATTTTTAGCAGGATACAGAGATACCCCAAGGCCTTGTGAACATATCTAGGAGAGTACAAAGCATCCAAATCTCAGTCACTATTGAAAGGGAAATGAAACAAACAAATGAACAGGGTTAGTAATAATATATTGATTGCATGATTGAGTGATGATATACCAGAGTCAAATACCTTGTTTGTCAGATGTGTAAAATTAACATGCAGAATCACAATGCAATTACAAATACTACACTTGAAGTATCAGCAAAGGTTACATAAAAGGATCATTATGATAAGCATAAACCAATCAGTATAGCATGCCAGAAAGGCACACCCCTGTACAAGGCAACAGTGTTACATTTATAGTTGATTGAAATACTATACCTGAAGTATCAACAAAGGTTACATAAGAGGATCATTATGATAAGCATAAACCAATCAGTATAGCATGCCAGAAAGCAGATTGGAAGGAGCACAAGTCCAGTGCTTGGATGGAAACCTCCATTTTTCCAAAAGCTGGCCCATTGGGTGATTGGAACCACTTTTCAGATATCAAGACCAAATTTCATGAGGATGTGAAGTTCCATTGTGCTTTGAAAGGGGAGCTGGAAGACCAGAAAGAAAGTATAAAGGTGCTTACTTTACCCTCTCAGCATACTGTATTTCTTCATCATTTTGTTGGTGGAGGTTGGTATGCTATTGTCAACTGTTGTTGTCCATTGTTGTCATTGTGATCCATCATTGTTGTTGCCTGTTGCTGTTGTCATTCAATGATGGTTCACATTCTGCAATGATTCAGTAAGTTCCCATGGTTCAGACGAGAAACAAACATTTTTGAACCATTTGTGAACTGTTTGCTGAATCATTCACCCTGACTCCCCCTAATACTAAATATGTGAGTCCAAGTCAAAACTCTCATGGTTGCCTAATCAAGTTCATGTTGACGTGTCAAATCTGTTCACCTCTGTCTCAACCACAATGTGTACACCTGAACTATGGAGGTCAAAACTGAAGATGAGAAAACCTTCAATATCAAAAAAGTTTGTGGGAATTGATTTTCGACTCACATATTTAGTATTAGGGCGAGTCAGGGTGAATGATTCAGCAAACAGTTCACAAATGGTTCAAAAATGTTTGTTTCTCATCTAAACCATCGGAACTTGCTGAATCATTGCAGAATGTGAACTGT
>NW_001889894.1:498965-503367 GCF_000143565.1 Laccaria bicolor S238N-H82
TTAAAAAAAGGAACCTGTACTTGGGGGTAACCTGATGCCCTGAGTTCTGTGACAGCCTCTTTTCCTGATGTATCNCATGAAGGGTTACACATGAGATCAAATGATTGGGCTGTGATAGATGTGATGGACATGTATAACAGGGTAGTTCCCACTCGAAGCACAGGAATGAGTGGTTTCAACAGGATGTTTTTGTAAGCATATTTACCACATCTATGTGGAGATGAACAGTTAACATTCCAAGAAAACAATCTTGTAAATTGACTCACTAGAAATCTCTCCTAAAATTCACAAGTTTGACAAAGTCAGAATAAATTTTGCCATAACAGGAATTGAACTCAAGACCATAGGAACAGGTACAATGCTCTAACCAACTAAGCTATAAGGGCTTTAATATACACTAAACATAAACACTATACAACCCACCCTCGTGCCCTACGACCTGTAATGTTCCAGATCTGGCATTACCATGTCACTTTCTTTCCTTCCAACCACCACTGCCACCACAACACCACGACCACCACCCACAAGAATGACCATTCATCCATGCCACCTTGTACCTGTGCCGATGACAAGGCCTTGCAAAGTGGCCACCTATGTGCCCACACACCAGTCTGCAAACAAGGACCATTGAACGGAGGTCTTTATTGTCCCCCTGGAATTCTTGCTGAGCTCACCAAGAAATACTACCAAGTAGAAGAATGAGCAAAGAGTGAACCCACCCAATGGTCTATACTTGTAAACAAAGGTGACCAGGTCTTGAAGATGCATTTTTGTAACTGATCCGCCATAGCTCTCAGCATCTTTAGGGTGTCGTATATCGTTTGTGAGGCTGGGACTGTGACACATGCATGTTCGACTCACTCTTTGCTCATTCTTCTACTTGGTAGTATTTCTCTTTTCTCGTGTGGATTGTCATGCTTCAACAAACAAATGATCAGGGTTAAAAAGTTTGTTGTTGATATGGCTCTATGCTTTGTGCTTTGAAATAACCTACTGCAGCCTAAGGAGGAACTTGAGGACCAGAAAGGCCACCATTCAGATACCATCAAGGCTGAATTCCATCAGGATGTGAAGGCCCACTATGCTTTAAAAGGGGAGCCAGAAGACCAGAAATACATTATCAAGGTGCTTCCTTACCCTCTCAGCATCTTATTGTTAGAGCAGTTGACAAACTGACTTGGATGTAGGGTGACGATAAGTCAGCTTTGTCCACTGGTGTACCAGTGGACACATATAGAACTGCCACATGCATAGTTGATTCATGGTAAAAGCAGGAAACCGATTTGATACCTGGTCCACAGGGGTCAGCTCCTGCATTCGATGATGAAAAACTTTCTGGTAAGTTATCATTTAGCTCTGAGGTTATGTCTAAACAATAACAACTCTTTCAGATTGGTCCTGTTGAGGACCCATATGAGGCTGAGACTCATCTTCAAGTTTTGGAAAATGTTGACCATGCCTTTCAAGGTGAACATCTCAAACCACATTCAGCTGTTGCTGTCAAGGAAGAATTGTGGGATGATATTTCCTGTGTTTGGAATTTGACAGTGTCTTGTTGCTGTCTGCAGCTGAAGTTTGTCAATGGTGGGCCTTGGAGGCAGACCCAATCTGAGCAAACTCTATATATGAAGTTGAGGAGATGAACAAAAAGGTTGAGTCTTGGTGCATGTTTGTCATTTTTTTGCTTGTATATTTGTTTTGGTCAAGCTGATATTTGCTGCTAGCCCAAAATGAAGAAACAAGAAGATCTTGTGATGGGAGTGACCAGTAGACATCTCCTTGCTGCCAGAATTCATTTTTTAGATGTCAACCTTGAGGATGAAATCAAGGATGTCATGGTTTCACATAAGTTCATGGTGATGAGGTTTGGTGGCAGCACGCAAGAGATCACTCCGAATATATCAAAGGTGAACTTTGACAAACATGGTTTTGACAACTTCATGTACTGCAATTTTTGGACACTCACTCAATGGCACCAGAGGTTCCAGAGGTGGGTGGCCTTTTTTTCAACCCTGATCATTGGAGGTGGTGTTGTTCATTTCATTCTTAGGTGTGTGACTTCTAATTCCCCAGATAGAAAACCCCCCCCAAATCACTTTTCCTTTCTTGCAATATTTCTCATTGAGGGTAAACACTTTTTGTGCTCCCAGCCAACTGCTCAGTAGTGGTTGGACTTTGCAAAAGAATGTCTTCATGTCAAATTATGGGCTACATTGGACATTCACAACACCAACACATGATTGCAGGGTGAGGCTCATGATGAGGAATTGTAGGCCACAAAGCTTGATCAGCAGGATGAATGCTAGATGACATGGTCTTCATAGGCAAGGTTGCTGGCAGAATTTGGAAATAAGGACATTACACTGTTGGTCTTGTCATATGTTGTGATTGTATGATTGAGCAGTGATATACCAGGCTCAAACACCTCATTTGTTGGATATCAAACTTAACATGCAAAATCACAAGGTGGTTACAAATACTAGTCTTGAAGTATCAATAAAGGTTATATAAAAGGATCAATATGACTATGAGTGTAAATCTGGTGCAAGCATGAATGGGGTAGTGGTAACCTAGGTTGTTAAGATTTTCAAAAGTGTCGTGTTTTTTTTTGTTTTTTGTATTTTTCTCCATGAAAACAACACCAAATAATATGATTTCAACACATTTACAAAGCTAAGAGAAAGGGCTACAACAATTGTATCATGTGAAATTTGACCCAAAAAGGAAGGTACATACCCTAAAAGGGATAATAACACTGATACACTACAAAAGTCAAATTATATACACACAGAATCTGGTGGAATGCAGCCCCATTCCAGAGGATTCTGGTCCATTCCTGTGGAATCCAGTGGAATGGGCCCATTCCTGCAGGAATATGTAGGGCATCATAAAGTAAAGCATGGAATCCCTTGGAATAGTCCATGGGACAGTCATGGAATGGTATGGAATCCAGAGATATAGTTGGAATGGTCCATATGAATTCCATCCTCATTCCATGGTAGGAATTTATGGAATCTACCCATTCCATGATAGGAATCCATAGAATTTACCTGTTCCATCCTCACTCCATACCATTCAATATGGACATATCAGGGAGTGTAAATTACTGATTCCATTGATTAACCCTGACCCTTTCCTGCTTCATCAATCAACTATAAATGTAACACTGTTGCCTTGTACAGGGGTGTGTGCTATTAGGCAGAGCAGGAACAGGGATTTGTTGGAGCAAGTAACAAACACAAATGAGTCAGTTTTATTAGCAGAAAGTTCAATAGCTGTTTCTCACATTTGAAGGTGATGCAGAGTGAGATGTCATGGGTTGTGTTTGACCTTGGTGGGGTGTGGTATGGAGTGGTGTTGGTGGGCCATTGTTGATGTTGGTGGGGGTTGGTATGCCATTGTCAACTGTTGTTGTTGTCCATTGTCATCATTGTGGTCCATTGTCATCATTGTGATCCATTATTATTGTTGCCTGTTGTCATCGTCAATTGTTGTTGTTATTGCCTGTTGCCATTGTTGTTCAATGACAGTTCACATTCTGCAATGATTCAGCAAGTTCCGATGGTTTAGATGAGAAACAAACATTTTTGAACCATTTGTGAACTGTTTGCTGAATCATTCACCCTGGTGCTTGGAAGTCCAGTCTCAAGACTGCAAAAAGACTGCAACTGGACTGGACCAAGACTGCAAAAGACTGGACCTGCAGTCTTGGTCTTGCAGATTTGAGATTAAAAGACCGCAAAAAGACCGGTTAACGTGGACCGGTCTGGTCGGTTAAGACCGGTCTTTTGTACCTACATAATAACCCTTCAAAACGCACCTAAGATCATATTTTTAGGCCAAAAACTGACAAAGATACATATACAATAGTAAAATATTTCATGAAAATAGTAGATGTACCTTGATATTTTTGTAGATACATCAATTCTCAACGGAATTTAACGTTCTTGCACTCGTTTTGAAGCTACAAAGAATCTCAATAAATCTACCAA
The DNA here is from genome assembly GCF_000143565.1 of Laccaria bicolor S238N-H82. NCBI lineage: Eukaryota > Fungi > Basidiomycota > Agaricomycetes > Agaricales > Hydnangiaceae > Laccaria > Laccaria bicolor. Next base: position 502,958 of record NW_001889894.1, read on the forward strand.
CTCACAATTGCAAATATAATTGCATATGTAGTTGAAAAACTGGTCTTGAACCGGTTGTAACCAGTTTGGACCAAGACTGGTCCAAAGACCGAAAAAGACCGCAGTCTTGCAAAAGACCGGTCCTGGTCTGGTCTTTTGAGGTTTTAGGAATTGTGTGGACCGGTCTGGGTCTCGGTCTTTTCATTTTGGGCCAAAAAACCGGACTGGACTGGACTTTCAAGCACTAATTCACCCTGACTCCCCCTAATACTAAATATGTGAGTCCAAGTCAAAACTCTCATGGTTGCCTAATCAAGTTCACATTGATGCATCAAATCTGTTCGCCTCTGTCTCAACCATGATGCATACACCTGAACTATGGAGGTCAAAACTGAAGATGAGAAACCTTCAATATCAAAAAGTTTGGGATC
>NW_001889894.1:507166-508594 GCF_000143565.1 Laccaria bicolor S238N-H82
CGGTCGACTCTGAGGATCCCCCTTGTTGAGCATGTATAGAGTATTTCCTGTGATATCCCATTTCTCAACCAAGGTTACCAAAGTACTGCTGCATTTGTCAAGTTTTTTTATATCAAACTTTAAAGCAACAAGCAACTGTTGAAAAAAATGACTGCCATTAATGAGGATGGGAGGGAGGTTGAAGCACACCCTGCTCAAATTAATAACAACATTCAAAGAAAAATGGATGGGATGGTTAGTTGGCTTGAGTGAGACACCAGCAGCCCTCAAAGCACCCTCAGTCTCTATCAGTAGTCATTTGTATGGGACAACCTGATGTCAACATGAATTGGCTAGGTGGTGGGGAAAGATTCAAATGGTGGGTCTGGCACTCAAGGGCTGAAAATAATGGTACACAAGCAATAGGGTGGGGAAATTGATTGTCATCACTCATGAATATTTGAATTTGCAATAAATTTGCAAGGGCATTGCTAGCCATGTACTTGAGGCTCTGTGAAGAGGCAGTATGGTGAGGACAGTATGTTGTGTGGGGGAAGTGTAAGTCCCATGTCATGTTCAGCAGAAGTTCTCACCACACAGTGTTTCAAGTGAAGTCACCTCTGTCTCACACTTCCAGAGCCACTCAGACCAATGCTACTCAGTTCCGAAGCTTTTCCTTTGGTTTTGTATTGTATTTTGCACTTTGCTGACACTTCTACTGCATGGTAGGCATATCATCTTTGCACATCTGACAAATGAGGTGTTTGAGCCTAAATTTTATTTTTATGGGGTTCAACAATATTGGCCTCATAACAAAAGTAATATGTGATGTTGATGTGTCAACTAGTCAGATGAGTTACAATGGAGTCTAGATTTGCCAAACTGACATAAATCATGGTAAAGCATCTCCTGTTAACAATTATTGTCTTAAGTCCATAAAATCTGATCAACAGATGGCCATTTCTAGATTGTGTTCCCTTGCTCCAGTATTGCAATTCAGTTACCTGTGAATCCCTTCTAGTCATTTTCCCATCCATCTTTGTTCTCCAACTCCAAGTCAGCTTCCTCCTCTTCATCCTTGCCTTTACTACCCTCCCCCTCATCACTCTCATGTTTACCATGCTTTCTTTTAACTCCATGAACTACCTTTTTCTTGTTGGTTTTGCAACCAGCCTCTGAGGAATCCCAAGTTTTGAGTTCTTTGTTGATTCAGCGTTGAAGGGACTTGTCAAACTCAACACATTTCATTTTCCAGAGGTGAAGCACCTACAGAGAATCAATACCACAAGAATAGAAATGAGATAAAAACTCACTTCTTCACCACAGTCAAATGCTGCCTGTATATCACCAGCAGTCACTTTCCCCTTGTACTCTCCTGAATCCCAGACCTCCTCCAGCTGCTCTTCTGTTGGAGTGTGAATGTTATGCTTTTTTTGGGTGAAAATACAT
>NW_001889894.1:508644-509587 GCF_000143565.1 Laccaria bicolor S238N-H82
CCTTCTTTTGGTAGACGACCGGTTTCCGTCTCTTGCTGTTGAACTTTCGTTCTTCCACACAGGCAATAACAACAACAATTGACGATGACAACAGGCAACAATAATAATGGATCACAATGATGACAATGGACCACAATGATGACAATGGACAACAACAACAGTTGACAATGGCATACCAACCCCCACCAACATCAACAATGGCCCACCAACACCACTCCATACCACACCCCACCAAGGTCAAACACAACCCATGACATCTCACTCTGCATCACCTTCAAATGTGAGAAACAGCTATTGAACTTTCTGCTAATAAAACTGACTCATTTGTGTTTGTTACTTGCTCCAACAAATCCCTGTTCCTGCTCTGCCTAATAGCACACACCCCTGTACAAGGCAACAGTGTTACATTTATAGTTGATTGATGAAGCAGGAAAGGGTCAGGGTTAATCAATGGAATCAGTAATTTACACTCCCTGATATGTCCATATTGAATGGTATGGAGTGAGGATGGAACAGGTAAATTCTATGGATTCCTATCATGGAATGGGTAGATTCCATAAATTCCTACCATGGAATGAGGATGGAATTCATATGGACCATTCCAACTATATCTCTGGATTCCATACCATTCCATGACTGTCCCATGGACTATTCCAAGGGATTCCATGCTTTACTTTATGATGCCCTACATATTCCTGCAGGAATGGGCCCATTCCACTGGATTCCACAGGAATGGACCAGAATCCTCTGGAATGGGGCTGCATTCCACCAGATTCTGTGTGTATATAATTTGACTTTTGTAGTGTATCAGTGTTATTATCCCTTTTAGGGTATGTACCTTCCTTTTTGGGTCAAATTTCACATGATACAATTGTTGTAGCCCTTTCTCTTAGCTTTGTAAATGTGTTGAAATCATATTATTTGGTGTTGTTTTCATGGAGAA
>NW_001889894.1:510633-517437 GCF_000143565.1 Laccaria bicolor S238N-H82
CAGGTGACACCCTCAAATCCTTCTGTTTGTCTCAGGGTGTCTTCCATGAACTTACACTGGCATCTTGTATTGATAGCTTCATATCACAATTCACAAGCAACTTTTGTTGAATTTTTGTGGACAGCCATTTCAAAAGCCTGTTTCAACCTTTAGCTTTTACTTTTATGACATTGAGAGCTTTGAGCTAACCTAGACTTTGTATAATGGGAGTGCTGATTCAACCGAGACTTTGGGTAATAGAAATGCTCATTCCACCTAGATTTTGATGCATTTAAGTGCTGATTCAACCTGGATTTTGGTGTGTGAAAGTACTGATTCAATCTGAATTTGATCCATGTCCAAGTGTCCTTGTTGACACAGACACATTCTCTACCATATACCATGACCACTGCCTACAGAGGGATTCAGGCACTCACATATGAAGATGACCTCCCATGAACAAAAGACAAGATGAGCCCAAACCAATGTGAGTCCCCAACTCTGTCTCCCCCCTCATGGCCTCTGCTAAGACATGATATATCACTTCAGTCACCCACTGACAACTGACTATTAGTCTTGCAAACTCCATGAATACTACAGGACTAAATGTCGGGGTGTATATCTATATTGTATATATTCTGGGCTTGTATATCTCCACTTTTACCTAAATATATTTTGTTGTCCAATGTCACACTAAATATATTTCTAGTGTGTCACACACCCCAAAATATATTTCCTATGGCTGGACCCTGAATTGTGACTGTCACAATGTAGAAATATATTTCTTGTCTGGGATGGACTTGGGATATATTTTGCAGCTAGGGTTGACTAAGGATATATTTTTTCAGCCACAAGGGGTGTCTGGGGTCCTATATTTAAGAGAAAACCTTGGGATTTTTTTAATATAGGGGATAGGGGATTTACCTATTATTTTGTAGGCAGAATACCCTCATTGAGATGTTTGTTGACAGATATTTACCAATGGGTCTGACCCATGTGTAGTATATGCATTGATGTGCGCACTATTTCCTAATTGGGCCATTTCCTAATTTGGAAAAGTGTTACACTTTTTTCTGCCACACCTGATGTCAGGCACAGTGTGCATTTGGGTGGGTAACTGTTTCCCATGCTTTTTGGGCCAGAAGAGTTAATGGCTAGCATGGTGTGGTCATTGTTAGTGATGATGTGTGCACTATTTCCTAATTGGGCCATTTCCTAATTAAGAAAGGCATTACACTTTTTTCTGACACACATGATGTCAAGCACAGTGCACAATTAGGTTGGGAACTGTTTCCCACGCTTTTTGGGCCAGAAGAGTTAATGGCTAGCAGGGTGTTGTCATTGTTAATGATGATGTTCGCATATTTCCCAATTGGGAAAGTCATTACATAATATCACTTTGGTTTGTAGTGTCTGCTTTTTTCATTACAACACCTTGTAGTGTCCGCTTTATTGATTAGAAAATTGTGTAGTGTCCACTTTTTTCATTACAACACATTGTAGTGTCTGCTTTATTCATTAGAAAATTGTGTAGTGTCCGCTTTATTCATTAGAAAATTGTGTAGTGTCCAATTTTTTCATTACAACACTTTTTAGTGTCCGCTTTATTTTCATTACAACACATTGTAGTGTCTGCTTTATTGATTAGAAAATTGTGTAGTGTCCGCTTTATTGATTAGAAAATTGTGTAGTGTCCAATTTTTTCATTACAACACTTCGTAGTGTCCGCTTTATTCATTAGAAAATTGTGTAGTGTCCGATTTTTTCATTAAAACACTTTTTAGTGTCCGCTTTTTTAATTTCAACACTTTGTAGTGTCCGCTTTTTTGATTAAAAAACTGTGTAGTGTCCGCTTTTTTCATTCAAAAATTGTGTAGTGTCCGCTTTTTTCATTACAACATTTTGTAGTGTCCTCTTTATTCATTAGAAAATTGTGTAGTGTCCGCTTCTTTCATTAAAAAACTATGTAGTGTCCGCTTTATTCATTAGAAAATTGTGTAGTGTCCGACTTTTTCATAGAACATTGTGTAGTGTCTGCTTTTTTCATTACAACACTTTGTAGTGTCCGCTTTTTTCATTACAACACTGTGTAGTGTCCACTTTATTCATTGGAAAACTGTATAGCGTCCGATTTTTTCAATAGAAATGTGTGCAGTGTCCAATTCTTTCATTACAAAACTTTGTTGTTTGCCTTTCTGATATCCTGCAGCTTCCTAGAAATATAGCTTAATGTTTCAGAGAAACTGACTCCAGCCAAAGACCTCTTCATCATTTAGAATCCATACACAAATTGTGTGTTGACTGACCACCAAGTGTTCTAATTGTTCCCTTGGCTAGCTTCAGTCATGTTGTCCAACATTCATTGCATCTCCCTGGGTAGTCATCTCTGTCCATCTTTGTCTGACCATACACCTCAACATGATCTCCTTCAACAACATCTCAGTGATTGATTTGCCAGCTGTTGGGGCTACTGTCAGATGCTGTTCAAGGGGAAAGTTAGGACACTATAACACTTTGTAGTGTCCCCTTTATTGATTAGAAAATTGTGTAGTGTCCGCTTTTTCTATTACAATTCTGTGTAGTATCCCCTTTTTTCATTAGAAAACTCTGCAGTATTCACTTTTTTCATCAGAAAGCTTTGTGGTCTGCCTTTCTGATATATTCTCACTCCAGTAAACAGCTCTTCATCATCTGGAATTCATACACCAGTTGTGTTTTGACTGGTTTTTGTAGTGTTGGTATCTTTCTTTTGTGAATGCATCAGTATTTGATGCATTCACAGAATAGTCCAGTTTTTTATTATCTTTAGTCTGGACCAGTTCCTCATGCTTCTTTCTCTTGGCCTCAGTTACCAATTTGATGTATCATGTCATTTTAGTGATGGGCCAGCCAGTACATATGCAGCAAGCTGCCAGCTTCTTTATTTCTCATATGGAGATTGGATGGCACTCCGAAGGACTTCAAATGACTTTCTTAGTTATCAGGGGGTCTCAAGGATGGATCACCTAATGTCTTTCCAGGTGCGCACTTTATGCATCACTCTTTGATGTGTATGTGGGAATTGCTGTACTTGACACTTTACATGGCTGCAAGCCACACTTGGTCCTCATACATATACTACATAGTTACAGTATAGTCCTTTTAGTAGTAGAACATTATTTCATAATGTCCACATGCAATTTATCCTCTAGAAGTCTTGGTAGTCTTATTGCAAGATAAAAGTCTGAGTTTCCATATTAAAAATCCATTACATGTTTCTAAACCCTTGGTAGTAATGCAATCTTGTCCCTGCATTGGGTGGTTTACTCTAGAGCCTCTTTGTACTCTATTTCATGGCGGGTGAATCCTAGATAGGTTCCAAGTATAATGTTACAGTGCATACTGCTGCCAGCTCCAAGGCCTTAGTCCTGTGTTCAGACTCGATGCATGTGCACTTTTAGTCTACTGAACTGGGTATGTTCAAAGACTCTTACATCATTGCAACTGTATCAGCATTCTCAATGCCAACATCACACAAGTCGGTACTTGATTCCTGTAAAACCTGGTACATGATCAGGGTTGAAAAGAAGGCCACCAGCCCCTGGAATCTCTGGTGCCATTGAGTGAGTGTCCATATTGCAGTACATGAAGTTGTCAAAACCATGTTTGTCAAAGTTCACCTTTGGTATATTTGGAGTGGTCTCTTGCACACTGCCACCATACCTCATTGCCATGAACTTATGTGAAACCATGATGTCCTTGAGTTCATCCTCAAGCTTGAGATCTAAAAAATGAATTCTGCCAGCAAGGAGATATTTACTGGTTACTCCAGGATCCATCATGAGATCTTCTTGTTTCTTCATTTTGGGCTAGTGGCAAATATCAGCTTGACCAAAACAAATATACAGGCACAAACAAAATGATGAATGTTGCACCAAGACTCAACCTCTTTGTCATCTCCTCAACTTTGTGTATAGAGTTCGCTCAGGTTGGGTCTGCCTCCAAGGCCCACCATTGACAAACTTCAGCTGGAGACAGCAACAAATTTGGGCTCACATGATCTTCAAGAAGGCTGGGGGTCCAGTGTTCACTTATGTATTTTCACTCAAAAAAAGCATAACATTCACACTCCAACAGAAGAGCAGCTGGAGAAGGTCTGGGATTCAGGAGAGTACAAGGGGAAAGTGACTGCTGGTGATATACAGGCAGCATTTGACTGGTGAAGAAGAGTTTGTATCTCATATCTATTCTCATGGCAGTGATTCTTTATAGGTTGTTCACCTCTGGGTGATGAAATGTGTTGGGTTTGACAAGTCCCTTCAATGCTGAATCAACAAAGAACTCAAAACCTGGGATTCCTCAGAGACTGGTTGCAAAACAACAAGAAATGAACTGAAGGATGTTATGGTTTCATATAAGTTCATGGCTCCTCCCCAGCTTAATGCATATGGCATGCATGGAAGGGGGTGGATTCCAGGAATTTTAGATGGATTCCATGGAATGGCTGATAGATTCCATTGATTAACCCTGACCCTTTCCTGCTTCATCAATCAACTATAAATGTAACACTGTTGCCCTGTACAGGGGGGTGTGCTATTAGGCAGAGCAGGAACAGGGATTTGTTGGAGCAAGTAACAGTAACATTTTCCATGCCAGTCTTTTATTGACTTGCTCAGCAACATGAGTGAGTCAGTTTTATTAGCAGAAAGTTCAATAGCTGTTTCTAACATTTGAAGGTGATGCAGAGTGAGACAGAGCCAAGGAGGTAACCATATAAGGAGATTATTTGTCAGCTTATCTCCTTATATAGCAGAATGGGTCTAGTGGAGGAAAAGAATCTTAATATGGCTTACCCTATAAGGAAAATTTCCTTTTTGAGTTTATAAAATTCCATCATGGCTGTAGGTGGCACCCTCAAATCCTTCTGTTTCTCTCAGAGTGTCTTCCATGAACTTGCACCAGCATCTTGCTGTACTTTACCCTCCCTGGGTTATTCCATATGGAATGGATGGAATGGGGGGTGGACTGGACAAATTCCAGATGGATTCCATACTTTTTCCATGTGGAATCCAGATGGAATAACTTTATGGACTCATAATTCCAGACTTATCTAAGTCCACATCATCAGTTCTACAGTTGTTTTTACACTTATTCCATACTAATAACTGAACAGGGAGAATTAAAAATGTATTGAATATGTTTACATATATATATTTTACTACATTAAATATTGAAGGGAGAAGTGATTGAGAGGAGTGTTTGTGGTGGAGAGTGAGGGGGGAGAGTGTGAGGGGGAGAGAGTGGCAGGGATTGATGGAGGGAGGGGGGACAATGGAGGGAGGGGGGACAATGGATGGAGAGGGAGCAATGGATGGAGAGGGTTCACCACCATGGTCAATCCATCCCTCAATTGTATTTCGGCTGATTTTCTCAAAGGTAACTGGATCTCACTTTCTCAACCCCTTTGCAATATCTGACACTCCCATCTTCCAGCCAACCTGTTTTACAACAATGACAATATGCATCCAGCACAAAGGAGTAAGCCAGTCATGGTATTTGGCAGGATGTGGTGCGTTTTCAGGCTTCTGTTTTTGACCTTGAGGTTTGTGCTTCTTCTGGTGTCTTTTGTCTTTCATGCCTCTCTCATGATGTGTTAGGAGGTCTTGTCTCTCCCCCACATGTTCTGATCAGTGCTGATCGGCAAGAGGATTTTTCTGATCAGCACTGATCAGAATTAATATACCTCCTTTCCCAGCCATTTTGGCTGGAAAGCAGCTCAGCAATGGCCTCACTCAGAGTTACTCAGCGCTGAGCAACTGAAATGCTGAGTGACGCTGAACAGAACTGACTAATGCTGTTCAGAACATGAGTATTACCCTTGTTATTATTATACTAATAAAAATAAAGACATGGGCAAGGATTGAACCCAGGCATTCACAAATCACATGATCACAAAGGCGCAATATTACCACTGGGCCATCTGACTGTTTAAAATATATGTAACATTATAATATATAACCCATCGTCGCCTCTGGCTTTCCTAAACAAGTCTTGGCAAACACCGACATTTGATTTGGCATCATCCACACCAACCCTCTTCTTCCTCACCCACCACCATCATTGACGACACTCATCCCCACATCACCACACCACCACTCCATTGGACGACGACCACACACCAACGGATGACGACCATCCACACCCACCCTCTTCTTCCTCACCCACCACCATCATTGATGACACTCATCCCCACATCACCACACCACCACTCCATTGGACGACGACCACATGCCAACGGACGACGACACATCGACAGACAACAACGATGAACAACAACGACGGCCACGTGTCAATGGACGACAATGGACGATGACAACACGACACGTCAGTGATGACGACAATGGCCATGCGTCAATGGATGACGACACATTGATGAATGTTGACGCCGACAGACGACGATGGCAACATGTCAGCGGATGACACGTCACGTCAGCGGATGACGATGACAACACATCAGCGATGACGACGACAGCCACACGTCAACGGACGACAATGATGACAACACGTCAACAGACGATGACGACGATGGACGACGACGATGACACGTCAATGGACGACATCGATGGCCACACGTCGACGGACGCCGATGACAACGCCACACGTCGACGGACACCGATGACAACACCACACGTCGATGGACGCTGAGGACGACAACCACGTCAACCGTTGACGTCGACAAGCCCCCTCCCTTTCCCTCCCCCTTCCTTTTCTCTCCCCCTTCCTTTGTCCTCCCCTTCCCTGTCCCTCCCCTCCCTCTTCCCCCTTCTCTATTCATCCCCCTTCCCG
>NW_001889894.1:518490-538648 GCF_000143565.1 Laccaria bicolor S238N-H82
ACCCCTTCCCTTTTCCATGCCCATCCCCTCCCTCTCTAGTATACACTGTATGTTATTAAATATATTTTGTATTATAATTGAAATACATCATTTTTTGATTCAATTTACTTGTGAATTTTATAATGAGGTCTGAATTTCTGACTTTAATAAATACAGTTCAAGTCATCTGACCTCTAACTCAGTGCTGATCAGAACTGCTTAGTGCTGATCAGCGCCGATCAGTGCTGAACCATCCTGTCTGATCAGAACTGATCAGAGCATGTGGGGGAGGGTAAAGTACTGCATGTTAGCTCAGCGATATTTCCTTTGATCTTCTTCAAGGATGGATCAACTGAGTCCTCAAGTTCTGCATCGACGATCTACACTCATTTAGTGAGTTGCATTTCTTTACAAGTTTTTTAGGGCATACCTTGCCACTCTGTATTTCATTTTGCTTCTTCAATACCTGATGTTTCTGCACTTGAATCCACACTAACTCTCACTCATGTGATTTCTTTTCCATAGCTATATCTCGAGCCATGGACTCATCTTTTGATCGCCTCACAGCAGCCTCCTCCTCTTTTTGTTCCTAGTAAGCTTTTGTATCAGTCTGTGTTCCAGGCATGAGTGGTGATGGAGGTGAAGATGGCCCAGGTAATGGAGGTCTTTACCCTCCTCCACATAATCCATATGGACTCCAGTGGACTCCAGTGGATTCCAGTGGATTCCAGTGGCCCTTTTACCAGGCCAGATTGGCTGGCAGAATGCCCAGTCCACTGGAGTCCAGTCCAGTCCAGTCCAGTCCAGTGGACTCCTGCTGGACTGCCAGCCACTTTCCTGAGTCCAGTCCCAGTCCAGTGGACTATGAGTCCAGTCAGAGTCCAGTGGAGTCCAGTGGAGTCCAGTGGATTCCAGTCATTCCAGTATATTATTATTATTATATATGAATACTACTAAAAAAGCGAAAATAGACTACACAATATACAAGCTATACTTACATTTTATTGATCAATAAATGGAAGGGTTATAATTTACATATAGTGTGGGTCAGTGATAGCTGCAATAAGGATTCATGATTTTGTTCAGTCTGTGGGGTGAGGTCATGTGACTTACTTAAGGGCGTACCATATCATCACGTCTTCTATTTGCAGCATGGTCACACTTCCGTGACCATCCCATTCCCTTCCACCACCACCACCACCACCCTTCACCACTCCCCTCCAATGCCGCCAACGCCAACACTGAGGTCTTATCAGTGCCCCCCTAATTCCTGCAGGAATCCGGTCATTCCTGCGGATTCCGGTGGATTCCGGAGGAATGAAATTTAGCAGGGAGGCCTGCTATTTTCATCATTCCGGTGCCTTACCATTCCGGTGGAATTTGGGCATTCCGGAATTGACACCGGAATGTTCCGCAGGAACGGAATGTGACGGATTCCGGTCAGTTGTTTGTTTATTTTACCTTTGTTACCAAACAAAGGCAACCTTACCAAACGAACGCAACACACTTTCCTTTCCTCCCACCACCAACCATCCTCTTCCCCGCCACCTCGATTCCCTCCCTCCAACCACGTTGACAACGGCAACATGACGACAACGCCACACCACCCATCAACGGCCACGACAACGCGAACACGCTAGGTGGACGACGAGGCGACGTGGCAACAAGGCGAGGAGGTGACGTGGCAACGGAATGACGTCGTTCATCACCCACATCTCACGACCCATGTAACGACTGAACACCCACGAAAACACCATGGCGCCCACAAAAACACCACAAACACCCATGAAAACACCATGGCGCCCACAAAAACACCACGGTGCCCACGAAAACCACACGCCGCCCAGTGCCCACACGCACCGCCAGCGCCCACGAAACGACGTCACAACGCAACACAATGCCCAGCGGACACGACGCCAATGAGGACGACAATACACGAGGACGACGACACGCGAAAACGACGACACAACGCGTCATCGATGCGCGCCAACGAGACCACTCCCTCCCCCTCCCCTGCTGCTCACCACTCCTTCCCTCTCCCTACTGCTCACCCATTACCCACCATCCCCTTCCCCCTCCCTTACTCCCCCTCCTTTCCTGCTCACCACTCCCTCCCTCTCCCTACCCCCTTCATTCCCTACCTCCTCCCTTCATTCCCCCTTCATTCCCTACCCCCTGCCTCCCCTCTTCCTCACTGCCCCTCCCTTCAATTCTTCCCCCTCCCTCTAGTTCTTCATTCCCCCCACTCCCCAGCACCTACCCCTCCACTCCTTCCCCCTCACTCCCTCCACTTTTCCCCTCTCCCTCTATCTAGATTCAATGTAAATAAATTACATCATGTAGTTTTAATAAATGAGTTTAAATGAATCTTTTTTCTTTAAGTATAAATGTCCTAAGGAATCCCAAGATTAAGTTGTCAGCAGAAGGCCTGAGTTAGATTCAGTCACAATGAGGATAACTAAATGACAGCAAAGGGAAGTATAAAGAAGTGTATACTAGTGTAATAGAAGTGTGCAGAAGTGTATATAGAAGTGTATATTAGTGTAAATTCACCAGATTCCAGTTCCATTCCTGAGGATTCCTGTGGATTTCTGACCCATTCCTGTGGATTCCTGTCCCATTCCTGCGGATTCCTGCGGATTCCTGAGGATTCCTGAGGATTCCTGAGGATTCCTGCAGGAATGGGTGGGGCACTATAAAGTACTGCCAACACCACCCATGCCAATGACACCCACGCCAATGCCAACAACGCTCATGGGAAGGACAGGCGAAGAACGAGAGACGGTGCCCATGACGTTGCCACATCATGGGCCAACGGTATGTATGCCCCACCACCCCAATGCCCCTTTCTCACCACGATAGGCGCCAGCGGCACGCGACAACAACGACGAGACATGAGGACAATGACAACACGCGAGGACAACGACGATGACTACACGCGGGGACAACGACACATGATGACATGCGACGACAGCACACAACGACATGCGACGACGACGACGACATGCGACAACTACACGTGGGGTCGACGACAACGACACCACAACACACAACAACAACAACAACACACGACAACAACAACGACGGCAAGCGAGCGCCCATGAAAACCCCATGCCCACCACACCCGAAAGATGACAAATGACGAGGGCCCACCACGGCCGACGCCAGCACGGAACAGTGACGAGGGCCCAGCAGCACCACCCTTCCCCTCCACTCTCGACGAGCTCAAATCCTTAAAGGAAATGGGAGTTTACACACTGGTTCTGTGATGTGAAGTCCCTCAAGGGACCAAAATTCAGAAAGGTCATCTGGTATTCAGGATCAAGCGGGACAAGACTGGAAAAGCTGTCAGATGGAAGGTGCGACTAGTTTTCAAAGGTTACAAACAAATTTTTGGCAAGGATTACTCCAAAACCACCTCACCGACAGCGTGCATGGAGTCATGGCGTATTTTATTACACTTAGCGGCAGCTCTTGACTGGGATGCACAACAGATTGACATAAAGATGGTGTTCCTGTATGGACTTCTACCCAACGGTGAGATTAAATATATGGAACAGCCTCGTGGATTCGAACAACCAGGAAAGGAGGAGCATGTTTGGAGAATAGAGTGGGGACTATATGGTATGAAACAGAGTGGCAGGATTTGGAATCAAACCATGAATGACCAGATGCTTTCCTGGGGTTTTACCTGCCTCTCATGTGAGTCCTGTATTTATTACAGGAACTCTGACAGTGGAACAATCATTTCTGCCATTCACGTTGACAATTTCTTGTCAATCACAAGCAATAAGGAGGAAAACGAGAAATTCAGTGACCAAATTCGGTCTGTCTGGACCATATCTGACTTAGGCGCTGTCCACTTCATCGTAGGTATCGCCGTTACATGGGACCACCCCAACCGAACTGTCATGCTATCTCAAACAGCACTTATTGACAAAATCGTCAACCAATTCGGTCAGAGAATCGCCTCACCAGCTTCAGTTCCAATGGACCCAGGCTTAAAACTTCGACGCACTGACTACAAGAAATTATCACGCGAAGAACTTGACCAAATTACGAAATTGCCGTACAGATCCCTAGTCGGTTGTCTCCTTTACTTATCAATTGGCACATGCCCGGACATAACGTACTCCGTCCAACAACTATCACAATACCTCGATTGCTACACCTATGCCTATTGGAACATGGCGCTAAGAGTTGTATGGTACCTCTCTGGAACATGTGAGCACAAACACCATCTTGGAGGCACTAATCCCATATCATTATTGGGTTTTACTGACTCTGACTGGGCTAACTGTCTAGATACCAGGCGAAGCGTTGGAGGGCACGCTTATACTCTTGGGTCAGGTGTTATTTCCTGGCAAGCCAGAAAACAAAAAACGGTAGCTGCATCTTCATGCGAAGCCGAATACGTTGCTGCAATCAAGGCCTGCAAGGAGGGGATCTGGTTATGCGCACTTCTCGACACAGTGGGCCATCAAACGAAAACTCCTACTACCATACTCTGTGATAACAACACCGCCATCAATCTGTCGGAGGACCCCCTTCTTCATGATCGCATTAAACATATCAACATAAAACACCATTTTCTTTGAGAACGCATCCAATCAAATGAGATCACCCTTTCCTACATTAATACCTATGACAACATTGCTGACATATTTACCAAAGCACTCGACACGAGAAAATTCACCCAATTCCACGAATTCCTGGGCATCAAATAATTCCATGACTCCATGCAAGGAGGAGTGTTCACGGTGAGGAGGAGTGTTGTGATTATCACAACACCATGAACATGTGAACACATGAACACAAAAGATCTTTTACTTTCTTTCTTTCTTTATGACCAGTCTCTTTATTCCATACAGTATATATATACCTACAGTACCTACTACACACCCCAGTCCATTATCACTTCAGTCACCCACTGACAACTGACTATTAGTCTTGCAAACTCCATGAATACTACGGGACTAAATGTCAGGGTGTATATCTATATTGTATATATTCTGGGCTTGTATATCTCCACTTTTACCTAAATATATTTTGTTGTCCAATGTCACACTAAATATATTTCTAGTGTGTCACACACCCCAAAATATATTTCCTATGGCTGGACCCTGAATTGTGACTGTCACAATGTAGAAATATATTTCTTGTCTGGGATGGACTTGGGATATATTTTGCAGCTAGGGTTGACTAAGGATATATTTTTTCAGCCACAAGGGGTGTCTGGGGTCCTATATTTAAGAGAAAACCTTGGGATTTTTTTAATATAGGGGATAGGGGATTTACCTATTATTTTGTAGGCAGAATACCCTCATTGAGATGTTTGTTGACAGATATTTACCAATGGGTCTGACCCATGTGTAGTATATGCATTGATGTGCGCACTATTTCCTAATTGGGCCATTTCCTAATTTGGAAAAGTGTTACACTTTTTTCTGCCACACCTGATGTCAGGCACAGTGTGCATTTGGGTGGGTAACTGTTTCCCATGCTTTTTGGGCCAGAAGAGTTAATGGCTAGCATGGTGTGGTCATTGTTAGTGATGATGTGTGCACTATTTCCTAATTGGGCCATTTCCTAATTAAGAAAGGCATTACACTTTTTTCTGACACACATGATGTCAAGCACAGTGCACAATTAGGTTGGGAACTGTTTCCCACGCTTTTTGGGCCAGAAGAGTTAATGGCTAGCAGGGTGTTGTCATTGTTAATGATGATGTTCGCATATTTCCCAATTGGGAAAGTCATTACATAATATCACTTTGGTTTGTAGTGTCTGCTTTTTTCATTACAACACCTTGTAGTGTCCGCTTTATTGATTAGAAAATTGTGTAGTGTCCACTTTTTTCATTACAACACATTGTAGTGTCTGCTTTATTCATTAGAAAATTGTGTAGTGTCCGCTTTATTCATTAGAAAATTGTGTAGTGTCCAATTTTTTCATTACAACACTTCATAGTGTCCGCTTTATTCATTAGAAAATTGTGTGGTGTCCGATTTTTTCATTAAAACACTTTTTAGTGTCCGCTTTTTCAATTTCAACACTTTGTAGTGTCCGCTTTTTTCATTAGAAAATTGTGTAGTGTCTGCTTTTTTAATTTCAACACTTTGTAGTGTCCGCTTTATTCATTAGAAAATTGTGTAGTGTCCGCTTTTTTTATTACAACATTTTGTAGTGTCCTCTTTATTCATTAGAAAATTGTGTAGTGTCCGCTTCTTTCATTAAAAAACTATGTAGTGTCCGCTTTATTCATTAGAAAATTGTGTAGTGTCCGAATTTTTCATTAAAACACTTTGTAGTGTCCGCTTTGTTCATGAGAAAATTGTGTAGTGTCTGCTGTTTTTCATTACAACATTTTGTAGTGTCCGCTTTTTTCATTAGAAAACAATTGTGTAGTGTCTGCTTTTTTCATTACAACACTTTGTAGTGTCCGCTTTTTTCATTATAACACTCTGTAGTGTCCGCTTTATTGATTAGAAAATTGTGTAGTGTCCGCTTTTTCTATTACAATTCTGTGTAGTATCCCCTTTTTTCATTAGAAAACTCTGCAGTATTCATTTTTTTCATCAGAAACCTTTGTGGTCTGCCTTTCTGATATATTGTCACTCCAGTAAACAGCTCTTCATCATCTGGAATTCATACACCAGTTGTGTTTTGACTGAGCATCAAGTGTCCTAACTTTCCCCTTGAACAGCATCTGACAGTAGCCCCAACAGCTGGCAAATCAATCACTGAGATGTTGTTGAAGGAGATCATGTTGAGGTTGGGTATGGTCAGACAAAGATGGACAGAGATGACCACCCAGGGAGAGGCAATGAATGTTGGACAACATGACTGAAGCTAGCCAAGGGAACAATTAGAACACTTGGTGGTCAGTCAACACACAATTTGTGTATGGATTCTAAATGATGAAGAGGTCTTTGGCTGGAGTCAGTTTCTCTGAAACATTAAGCTATATTTCTAGGAAGCTGCAGGATATCAGAAAGGCAAACAACAAAGTTTTGTAATGAAAGAATTGGACACTGCACTCATTTCTATTGAAAAAATCGGACACTACACAGTTTTCTAATGAATAAAGTGGACACTACACAGTGTTGTAATGAAAAAAGCGGACACTACAAAGTGTTGTAATGAAAAAAGCAGACACTACACAATTTTCTATGAAAAAGTCGGACACTACACAATTTTCTAATGAATAAAGCGGACACTACATAGTTTTTTAATGAAAGAAGCGGACACTACACAATTTTCTAATGAATAAAGAGGACACTACAAAATGTTGTAATGAAAAAAGCGGACACTACACAATTTTCTAATGAAAAAAGCGGACACTACACAGTTTTTTAATCAAAAAAGCGGACACTACAAAGTGTTGAAATTAAAAAAGCAGACACTACACAATTTTCTAATGAAAAAAGCGGACACTACAAAGTGTTGAAATTGAAAAAGCGGACACTAAAAAGTGTTTTAATGAAAAAATCGGACACTACACAATTTTCTAATCAATAAAGCGGACACTACGAAGTGTTGTAATGAAAAAATTGGACACTACACAATTTTCTAATCAATAAAGCGGACACTACACAATTTTCTAATCAATAAAGCAGACACTACAATGTGTTGTAATGAAAATAAAGCGGACACTAAAAAGTGTTGTAATGAAAAAATTGGACACTACACAATTTTCACTTCAGTCACCCATTTTAGGGTACCTATGAGGTATATGAATTCTTTGATTTAGGGGACCTCCATGGTACACATACCAATACCATGGTACCATGGTATGGAAAACCAATACCATACCAATACCATGTTACCATACCATACCATGTCACCTCATACCATACCATGCCATACCATACCATCATACCATACCATACCATACCATCATACCAGGGTGTCTGGGGTCCTTTTTCAAAATATATAAATTCTTTCTGCAGGCTGCAATACTGGTCCATTGGGTGCCATTTTTTGTGGAAAGCTTCTTGATGTTTTTCCCAAGATTTTAAGATACAAATGGAGGCTATATAGTCAAATCCATCCTTTGAAAATCAGTTCAAATGAGCTTAATCCCAGCTTTTTCCATGCATCAAAAGCCATTTATTGATACATATCTTTCCCAGTCCTTTCAATTACAATTAGAACAATATTCATCACAAATAAATCAATGCTGCATCAGTATTTGAGAAGCAAAGAAAAGAAAACATTTTGTGTATTGGCTATAGTCCTGGACCATGCATGATACCATGCATTGCAAAAGCATGGACTTGAGCTAAATTATTATCCAACAGCCTAGGCTGAAATATGCACTTCAACTAATCAACTACATTAAGTACCCTTCACAGATGATTCATTTCAAAAGCCTGAAATTTGGATTCAAAAAGTGCCATGCTGTTGCTGTCAAAGAAGTATGTGTATATATTTACTATTTGAAAACTACATATGATGGAATCAAAGTATTGTTGTTCTGAGTGTTTGACCAAAGTTGTCATTATCAAAATATTTGGTCCAATCCAAAGTCTTGTCAATTGGAGAGCCAGGGGTACAGATTAAGGAAGCTCCTGTTGGCCATGGCCTCCCAAAACCATGATACTATGTTCAGCCTTATTCATATCACATGTGGTATGATAATATCATACCACAACCATTCATACCATACCCCAACTATTCATACCAAACTATGGTATTGCCATCTCATACCATACCATGGTATTGCCCCCTCACCATACCATGGTATTGCCCCCTCACCATACCATACTATGGTATTGCACCCCCATACCATACCATGGTATTGCCCCCTCACCATACCATACTATGGTATTGCACCCCCATACCATACCATGGTATTGCCATCTCATACCATACCATGGTATTGCACCCTCACCATCCCATACCATGGTATTGCCATCTCATACCATACCATGGTATTGCACCCTCACCATACCATACCATGGTATTGCACCCTCACCATACCACACCATGGTATTGCCATCTCATACCATACCATGGTATTGACCCTCACCATACCACACCATGGTATTGCCATCTCATACCATACCATGGTATTGCACCCTCACCATACCACACCATGGTATTGCCATCTCATACCATACCATGGTATTGCACCCCCATACCATACCATACCATGGTACTCCACTCCCATACCATACCATGTTGTTTGATGTTTAAGGTGCTGTTCTCAGGATCCAGTGTGAATTTCTAAATATGGAAGGTGTGGCTATGCTAAATGAAAAAGAAATTAATGGGATAGATGCTTAAAATATCACAGGAACCATAATCTATGCAGAGGAAGGCAGAAAACCCCCATTTCGAAGTTTGTTTACATATATTTACCAATAGCTTTAACCAAAGTAAGGCTACAAAAATTGTAGTGTCCGCTTTTTTCATTAGAAAAGAGAAGTATGATTAGAAAACTTTGTAGTGTGCGCTTTGATGTGCGCACTATTTCCTAATTGGGCCATTTCCTAATTGGGAAAAGCGTTACACTTTTTTCTGCCACACCTGATGTCAGGCACAGTGCGCATTTAGGTCGGGAACTGTTTCCCACGCTTTTTGGGCCAGAAGAGTTAGTGGCTAACTTAGTAGGGGAGCTCAGAGTAAAAATAAGTGACGCTTATAGATCCTGTTTGTTGCTGGTCGATTGTAACGAGCGTGATTTCCATATACAGTAATCATAATAATAATAATAATAATAATAAATCCCACTGCTATTCTCAACATTAGCCATGGCTCATAAAACATACCACTCTCAGGTTATGCGGACATATCTCACCCATATGGTTTTACGTGACATACTCCTACCCCCTGATGACGACATTGAACAGCCTTGCGAGAACCTCCAGTTTGATCTCACAGTTCTAGAAGCAATCCGAGCTACAAGATACCTACGTGGACGACCTGAAGTTGCAAAGTGTGGCAACCTACATCTGGCTTGGGAGTATGCACAGGACCCCCATGATCACCAGCGCTTCATAAACATGCTCCGGGTATCCCCCCATGTGTTTGATTTCATTTTAACCTTGATTAAGGACCACCCCGTCTTCTTCAACAATTCAAATGTTCCGCAAACCCCTGTCGATGTCCAGCTGGCCGTCACTCTATACCGTATGGGCCGTTTTGGAAATGGAGCCAGCCTGGAAGATATTGCTCGGACAGCTGGGTGCTCAGAAGGTTCAGTGGAGGAATTCACAGACCGCTGTTTTGAGGCAATCGAGTCCCTTCATGACATGTTTGTTCAGCCCTTAACAGAGGAGGAGAAGCAGAAGGAGAAAGAGTGGATGGACCAGCAGCTGGGTTTCAAGGGCTTGTGGAGGGAAGGGTATCTCATGTACAATGGAACCATCGTTGTTGTCTATGCAAAACCAGGTTTGAATGGTGATGCATACTACACCTGCAAGGCTAACTATGGTTTAAATGCCCAAGTAAGTCATTAAAACTGTTTCCTCTCTTCGACTTACTGATCTAAAAACTTTAGATCGGAAATGCACCTTCAAACCTACGCATCGTCGATTACTCACATGGATTCACAGGATCTGCTCACGATGCTGCAGCATTTGAGCACACCTGTGCTTACAAGCATCCGGAATTCCTTTTTCAAGGAGAAGAGTTTGCATGGGCTGACTCTGCTTACACTCTTACTCCACATATGATCCCTGTCCATCGTCAACCAGCCTCCTTCCTTCCTGAAAACGCCCTTTTTGACCGTATAGTATCTCAACTTCGAGTACGATCAGAACATTGCATGGGGGCTTTGAAGGGAAGGTTCCAGTGTTTGCGTGGCCTCCGTGTCAACATTACATCCAATGAAGATCACAAGGCAGCTTGTCGGTGGATCACCATAGCCATCATTCTCCACAACCTCATCATTGATGTTGAGGGTTATGCATCAGGTGTAGCATTTGCACCCCTACATACCAGAGCAGAAGAAAGATAGGATCGTGGAGACCCTGCACTAGCCTTTGATGGAGATTTGACAGAGGCAGGAGAATTGAAAAGGCAGAGATTGACAGCTGAGCTATTAGCATACTATCAAGAGTAGATATTACATGGATATAAAATAATGTAAACGAGGGTTATAAATTGGGTATATAGGACAGATACCTGAGTAGTTAATGAATAGAGGTGACAATGCAAGAAAAGAAGAGTGACACAGGTGGGTAACACAGGACGTGGTGAAGAAGGTAACACAGTGAATGTAAGAGGGTGACGCAGAGGTGCTTTCGTAGAAAGGGTAATAGTCCTAATCATTGAGCTCGAAGCCGTCATTCTCAATGTCCCAGCGAGGCGAGGGGGATCGGGGACAGACCCTCTTTGGTGCTGGCTGGGAACCATCAAGGTCACGTAGCAGGTTTAAAAGCTCCTCCTTAGAGTATACCCCAAGGGTGTGGAGCTTGATACACTGCTCGAGTTCCTCAAGCCTCAGACGGCGCTCGTTTTGCTGATTCAGAACAGCTGCCCGATTATTTGCAGCCTCCATATTTTGCCTGAACCATGGTGAGCAATAGAGAATAGCAATCAAAATGAATACGAACTGCGAGATCTCACACAGAGTTTCTTCAAAGCTCCGTTTTTGGGGAATCTTCTTGATCGAGCTCTTCGCGGTCTCAACTATAGAAGCCAGGACAAATGACGATTCCTTTGGGCCCTTCTTTCCTGTCACAGGAGCAGTATTCTCTTTCCCTCCTGGGGTGGACTGAGGTGGTGGTCGAGCTGGAGTCATGGGAGGGGCACTGGGGGTCACGGCTGGTGTTGGGGCCTCAGGAATAGCACGATTGTCGACGGAAATGTCGCCTAAGGGTAATCGTTGGTGGGTGGCATCAGTGACGTCTGGCTGAGGTGCACCAGCTTGAGTTGTCACTGTGGAACGAAGCTGAGGGTCGATGTTGTCTTCATTCCCACCCGCACCGAAGTTTCCGCAGGGAGCTTGATAATGCGTGACTTTGCGTCCCTCGGGACCCACGCCAGTCGTTACAATGGGAGGGATCGCATTCGGACGAGTCGACAAGTAGCGATGCATGGCAGCGAAGTAAGGAAATGCCTTGTTGATGTCATCTATGATGCTACGCACCCCAGACATTCAATGCTTCCTGAGTTGTCGTTATGTCCGGCCCCGTGTTCGGAATGTAACAAGTGAGGTATTCGTTCACGTCATCCGGATCGTCTGGGCTATCGTCGTTACCACCCAGCCCGCCTCCAGTCTGCTGAAGCCTCTTGATCTCCTTTTTGTACCGTGCGTACAAGCTTAATAGGTGGGGCATCAGCTAGCGCATGGTATATAAATTATATTTGCGACGTACTCTTCAGCCTTGTTCTTCATGCGGTTTCCGATTGCATCCGGATCGAGCGCATACCATTCTGGAAGGATGGCCTCGCTGATGCGCTTGTACACCTTGATCTTGCTGTCTTCAAGCACTTTCTACAAGATGAGGAGAATCAGTCCTCATTTAAGCTATGGAGGCCTACCAGATACACACCTTAGAGCCATAAAGCACGCTGCAGTTCTGTTTCTTCTCAATCTCATTGAGGAGCTTCCAGATAAGGGCGTTGTTATTTCCAATCCAGTCAATGGTTGGAATCACAGGCTTCGGAGCCTTGGCGGCCTTGCCTTTAGCACCCCGAGCCATAGCCTAAGACACAAAGAAACGTATATACCACCCTTGGAATGGGTACCATGGAGGTCCCCTAAATCAAAGAATTCATATACCTCATAGGTACCCTAAAATGGGTGACTGAAGTGCAATTTTCTAATGAATAAAGCGGACACTACACAATTTTCTAATGAATAAAGCAGACACTACAATGTGTTGTAATGAAAAAAGTGGACACTACACAATTTTCTAATCAATAAAGCGGACACTACAAGGTGTTGTAATGAAAAAAGCAGACACTACAAACCAAAGTGATATTATGTAATGACTTTCCCAATTGGGAAATATGCGAACATCATCATTAACAATGACAACACCCTGCTAGCCATTAACTCTTCTGGCCCAAAAAGCGTGGGAAACAGTTCCCAACCTAATTGTGCACTGTGCTTGACATCATGTGTGTCAGAAAAAAGTGTAATGCCTTTCTTAATTAGGAAATGGCCCAATTAGGAAATAGTGCACACATCATCACTAACAATGACCACACCATGCTAGCCATTAACTCTTCTGGCCCAAAAAGCATGGGAAACAGTTACCCACCCAAATGCACACTGTGCCTGACATCAGGTGTGGCAGAAAAAAGTGTAACACTTTTCCAAATTAGGAAATGGCCCAATTAGGAAATAGTGCGCACATCAATGCATATACTACACATGGGTCAGACCCATTGGTAAATATCTGTCAACAAACATCTCAATGAGGGTATTCTGCCTACAAAATAATAGGTAAATCCCCTATCCCCTATATTAAAAAAATCCCAAGGTTTTCTCTTAAATATAGGACCCCAGACACCCCTTGTGGCTGAAAAAATATATCCTTAGTCAACCCTAGCTGCAAAATATATCCCAAGTCCATCCCAGACAAGAAATATATTTCTACATTGTGACAGTCACAATTCAGGGTCCAGCCATAGGAAATATATTTTGGGGTGTGTGACACACTAGAAATATATTTAGTGTGACATTGGACAACAAAATATATTTAGGTAAAAGTGGAGATATACAAGCCCAGAATATATACAATATAGATATACACCCTGACATTTAGTCCCGTAGTATTCATGGAGTTTGCAAGACTAATAGTCAGTTGTCAGTGGGTGACTGAAGTGTCCTTGTAGACTCCTTCCGGACATGGTTGTCCAAACATGTTAACATCCAACACACAACCTGGTGGGGCCTTAGGAGATCTTAGGAATAGTATCTGCCAACGTCGTTCTCGGTCAAACATGGAGTGTGTTCCATAGTCAATGACCTTTTTCAGGGAGACTTCATAGAATGTATTCTCAATTGTATTGCTCCACAAATTTCTGACATGTTTTCCATAGATGAGGAGGGTGCCAGGGAGAGACTGTTCAGCTTTCTGTACAAGAGGGGGTTTAATCCAAGGTATCCTGTCAGTGTCAATGACCACCATGGTCAAGGGAGGTGGTTTGTAGTCGACTACCTCCTTCGGCTGTTCCTGATCATCATCGTTTGGCAAGATGACAGGCCAGATCCAACTGGGATCGAAAGATCGAGCAGTGTCCATTAGTATCAGATCCCCTCTGGCTATGGCATGAGAATCGTACTCATTCATGTTCTAGTGTATCGACGATGAGCTTGTTCCTGCAGTGAAGTCGATCAATGTTTCTGGAGCAGCGAGTTTAGCACACTCACTAGAACTGACCTCCCTGGACATGAAACATGGTATTCCCTCCTTCAAGTACCATCTGGCTTGACGTTCTTCCATTCCATTCAGCCAAACACTGACATAACGATTGTCAGCCATCGTGACGTTCATGTCTGAGTCTGGCATCCAAAATTTTGACTGTTAAAGTCATGACACATAATCAATAAATGCTCATTTATCTTTGATGCTGCATTGGGCTTCTGTGGTGAAGTCAAGGAATAAAGAGAATCTTTTATGGCGTCATAGAGAGTCGATGTATTTGGAGGATGGCACAGAGGGACGAATTTCAGGTTTCCACAAGGCAGTGTGGACTGGGTCAAAGAAGTGATAGTCTATATGGGTGTTATGTAGGGTCTTCATCTATAGTTCGACCTCTTGATTCGCTTGGATCAAGTGATTGATGTAGCTATGGTTTACACTTCCAGAGTCAAAGGCTGGAGCATTGTTGCTTTTCCAGCAATTGAGTAACAATTCGTATTCTGGGCAATCATGTGGATGTCCCGCAGTGGGTGAGACTATCAGAGCTCTCCATTCTTTACCAGAAGAGCACAGTTGAGCATTCATTGTGGGATCAAATGGTCCCATATGCTGACTGGTGGCTACCACTTTTATCATATAAATAAGGTAACTGCCTAGAGGTCATTGTGTATAAGTCCACAGTCTTTATGATAGGGAATCATTCCAGTTGCCATGTCTTTTCATTATCATAAAGCCTGCGCTTTTTTTCATTAATTGTAGGCAAGGCCTTAGACCTCCATCTCATTATGTACCTGGTCAATATCATTGCGATTTTCATTAGCCATTTGGGCAATATCATTGGAAATTTCATTAACTACTTGACTGATATCATTGCGATTTTCATTAGCTATTTGGAAATTTCATTAGCCACTTGGGCAATATCATTGTGAATTTCATTAGGCACCTGGGCAATATCATTGCAATTTTCATTAGCTTAGTTGAGCAATATCATTGGAAATTTCATTAGCTACTTGACTGATATCATTGCGATTTTCATTAACTATTTGGGAATTATCATTGGAAATTTCATTGGCCACCTTGGCAATATCATTGCGATTTTCATTACCCTCTTGGGCAATATCATTGGGAATTTCATTAGGCACCTGGGCAATATCATTGTGATTTTCATTAGCTATTTGGGAATTATCATTAGAAATTTCATTAGCCTCTTGGGTAATATCATTGGAAATTTCATTAGGCATGTGGGCAATATCATTGCGATTTTCATTAGCTAACTGGGCAATATCATTGCAATTTTCATTAGCTATTTGGGAATTATCACTGGAAATTTCATTAGCCTCTTGGGCAATATCATTGGGAATCTCATTATGCACCTGGGGAATATCATTGCAATTTTCATTATCTAACTGGGCAATATCATTGCAATATTCATTAGCTATTTGGGAATTATCATTGGAAATTTCATTAGCCTCTTGGGCAATATCATTGGAAATTTCATTATGCATTAGGGCAATATCATTGCGATTTTCATTAGCTAACTGGGCAATATCATTGCAATTTTCATTAGCTATTTGGGAATTATCATTGGAAATTTCATTAGCCTCTTGGGCAATATCATTGTGATTTTCATTAGCCACTTGGGCAATATCATTGGAAATTTCATTAGGCACCTGGGCAATATCATTGCGATATTCATTAGCTATTTGGGAATTATCATTGGAAATTTCATTAGCCTCTTGGGCAATATGGTTGAAGGACTGAAAGGCTATTCTATCCTCTCATACTGTCCTATCTCCAAGCATAGTCAACTTCTTTGAGGGCTACAGTACTCTATAGATCATGGTCTGATTTAACCCTTCCACCATATGCCCATGAAGATATACATGCATAGTCAAGGACATTCAAACTACATGTCAACCAGACCACAAATCAACCATATGGTCTGATTGGTCCTCAGAAGTGTCATGACATTCAATCGCAATGTTAGGTTATGATGCAAAAGGTCACCTAAGTCAAGTTGTCTTTTTCATCAATCCTAAATGAAGATTGACAAAGAGACATGACCCTACTGCCCTTTATCATTCATTTACTATTGGTAGTAGCCTAGCATCAATCAGCTAAACAAGTGGACTACAAACTTTTCTAGTTCAAAAAGCGGACACTACAAACTTTGTAGTCTTAAAAAGCAGACACTAGTAACTTTTGTAGTCCTAAAAAGCAAACACTACAGACTTTTGTAATAAAAAAAGTGGACACTACAAAATTTTGTAGTCCAAAAAAGTGGACACTACAAACTTAGAAGTCTCAAAAAGTGGACAATACTAACTTTTGCAGTTTTAAAAAGAGGACATTACAGACTGTTGCAATGACAAAAGCAGACACTGCAAACTTTTGTAGTCCAAAAAAGCGGACACTACAGATTTTTGTAATGAAAAAAGTGGACACTGCAAACTTTTGTAGTCACTTTTGGAATGAAAAAAGTGGATTGTCAATAACAGTAATCAAGGATATCAGTAACCTTTGTAGTCTATGTCCAACTTTTTGTAGTCTATTAGTAAACTTTGTAGTTCAAGTCCAACTAGTCTTTTGTTGTCTATTTGGTCTACTAGTACACTTTGTAGTCCATAACTGACTTTTGTAGTCTACCTGCAATCTTTTGTAATATGTCAGTGTCAATTTACCTGTTAGGGTATGCACCTTCCATTTTTGGTCATTTTTCCCATGATACAAAAATTGTAGCCCTTTCTCTTAGCTTTCTAAATGTGTTAAAATTATTTTGTTTGGTGTTGTTCTCATGGAGAAAAATGCAAAAAGGTTGAAAAAAGCCAGTGATGAGGAAAAGACTTTATGTTATATCTCCACAATGGGAGCACTTTAGAACATAATTCCAACAGATTCAGGAAGCTATAGTGCAGGGCTACAATTTTCGCTTTTTGACCATTTTTGGAAATAGGTCATGTGACCACCCTCCTGATGACCAAAAATCACAATGATATAGCCCAAGCAGCTAATGAAATCCCCAAAGATATTGCTCAAGTAGCTAATGAAAATCGCAATGATATTGCCAAGGTGGCAAATGAAATTTCCAAAGAAATTGCCCAAGTAGCCCATGAAAACCGCAATAATATTGCCCAACTAGGCTAATGAAAATCATAATGATATTGCCCAGGTGCCTAATGAAATTTCCAATGATATTGCCCAAGTGGCTAATGAAAATCACAATGATATTGCCCAGGTGTGTAATGAGATTCCCAAGATTAACAAGGGCATAGTCCCCTTCCTTCAGTTCTTGGATCAGTCGATGCTTCTTGTCATATGCCTTAGCTTGACAGTCCTGTGCTAAAGCTATAGCATCTTTAGCAGCAGTTCGGTGAACTTCAAGAGTCTCCACGAAGTCCTCAGTACATTGACTGGGCAGGAAAGGTCGTAGTGAGGGGTCAACTTCCTGGATTATGGCTCCAGCTGAGGTTCTGGGATTATAACCCATTAATAAGAAACTGGGAGAGTACTTTGTAGATGAATGCACGCTGCTGTTGTATGAGTAGGCTAGGACACTCAGCCAACTTGACCAGTTTTCTCTGTCCAAGGAAACATAGGTGTGGAGCATTTGTTCTATCGTAGCATTGAGAATTTCAGTTTGTCTGTCCATCTGTGGGTGATGGGTGGAGGACAGGGCCATCACACTTCCATAATTTGTGACCACCAATTTCCAAAATATTGTTGCCCAATGTCTGTCTCTGTCTGAAATAATGACTCCTGGTAAGCTGTAGACGTTAACCACTTGGTCTACAAATAACTTGGTGAATCCCTCTTGCGTTAATGTGGAGTGAGTGGGTATGATGATGGCATACTTGGTGAGTTTGTCCACTATAGCTAGTATAGCTGTATATCCTTGTTCTCCAGATGTGGGTAATCCAGTGATCATATCCATTGAAACTTTGAAGAAGGGTTGGTTTGGTATGTGCGCAGGTCATAGAGCACCTATCTTAGCATGATGGTCAACCTTGATCTTCTGACAAACATCACAAAAGGTGGCATATGCTTCAGCATCCTTGCTCATGGTGGGCCAGAAGAAAAGCTCCTGTAGTCGCGGTAGCAAGCAGCAAGGTCCAGCATGTGCACTTTCATATGGGGATTCATGTATCCATCATAGAACATAGTTGACCTTTAGTTTGGGAACGCACAGGTGCATTGTAGAGTCAGCATCTATGAAATACAACAGGTCATCTTGCCCCCTTTGGAAGTGAGTCACTAAGATTACAGTTTTGTCATTCAGTTGTACTTTGATGTAACAAGGGGCAAAGAACTTGTCCACTTCGTAACCTTCTGCAAATTCCTTACAAATGTTAGGATCCATGGATACCAACAAGTGCATCCGTTTGGATCAATCCTCCTCTGGAGTTAACTCAGATGGTTTGACTCCTGCTGGGTAAGTCCAATGGTCCACTGTAGCGAAAGGCAGCACTATATTGCCTTATTCTGGGGTTCCTTCAAATGTTTTGGGAGTCTCAGTAATGACCTCCTGAATTAATTCATTTGGCTCTTCATGCATTCTATCCACTGCGAGTTGTCGTTTAGTTCGGATGGGAATCACAGTTTTCTCTATTATATCTTCCCACATCATTACGCAAAGGCTGCTTTAGGGGCTGCAGCCTTAAGGATTCTATCCTCGGCTTTTTGCATGATATGCTTTTTCACAGCATCCTGTTCTATGGAGATGAGGTCGTTGTTTAAGGGTGAATTATGAGGCGGAATTCTTATGAGCCAAGATAGGGGGTCCACATTAGAATGGATTCGCCCAGCTCGGTGGACAATCTTCAACCCAGGCACTAGTGGCTACCACTTTTTATCATATAACCTAGACTTAAGCCTACAGACGACAATCTATAACACTGAGATTTTTATGAAAGGCATTTCAATACATGAGCCTAAGCCTTTCAATCATCAAATTGCCTGGGATTTCTGATAAAATATGAGAAATTCTCTATGGGCATTTCATAAGTCTGTCAAGCCATCTCAATGGTGGTTTTTCAATAGATACCTTGTACCTTTCATTGATACCTTAGAATATTTCATTGCGATTTTTCAAATGTATCCCTGGGCATTTTATTGTGATTTTCTAAATGTATCCCTTGATATTTCACTGTTATTTTTCAAATGTATCCCTGGGCATTTCATTGCTATTTTTCAAATCTATCCTTGGGCATTTCATTGCAGTTTTTTAAATGTATCCCTTGATATTTCATTGTTATTTTTCAAATGTATTCCTGGATATTTCATTGTGATTTTTCAAATCTATCTTTGGATATTTTATTGTGATTTTTCAAATGTAACCCTGGATATGTCATTGTGATTTTTCAAATGTAGCTCTGGGTATTTCACTGTTCTAAAAATAGCCAGGAAATGAGAGCTAAAGATAGGAATGGTGTATAGGATGTCAGGTACTGCTTTGAGGGTCTACAGTATATATATATAAGAGGAAATATGATTGGATATGACCAAAAAGTGGAGAAATCAGATAAGAATGACAATACAACTAGGGGTCCATGCAATGGGTCTCTGGTGGAGTGGTCACATGACCAATTTCCTAAAATGGTCAAAATCCAAATGAACATTGCATGATGTCTGTAGAAGCTACTTCCCAGAGTTTTTCTGGAAGTAAACAAGTATCTACAACATTGGTCCTTCTTTTCTGGAAGAAGAAAAAATGCTATGCCAAGAAAATAAACAAAAGTTCTATTTATACAAGGATCTGAGACCCCACACATTTCTTGCTCTATGCAAAATGTACTTTTATTGAGGACTTATCAAGTTATATCCAGTGGAAATTAATTTTATATTATGCTATACTT
>NW_001889894.1:539274-561121 GCF_000143565.1 Laccaria bicolor S238N-H82
TATCTCCACTTTTTGGTCATATCCAATCATAATTCCTCTTATATATATATACTGTAGACCCTCAAAGCAGTACCTGACATCCTATACACCATTCCTATCTTTAGCTCTCATTTCCTGGCTATTTTTAGAACAGTGAAATACCCAGAGCTACATTTGAAAAATCACAATGACATATCCAGGGTTACATTTGAAAAATCACAATAAAATATCCAAAGATAGATTTGAAAAATCACAATGAAATATCCAGGAATACATTTGAAAAATAACAATGAAATATCAAGGGATACATTTAAAAAACTGCAATGAAATGCCCAAGGATAGATTTGAAAAATAGCAATGAAATGCCCAGGGATACATTTGAAAAATAACAGTGAAATATCAAGGGATACATTTAGAAAATCACAATAAAATGCCCAGGGATACATTTGAAAAATCGCAATGAAATATTCTAAGGTATCAATGAAAGGTACAAGGTATCTATTGAAAAACCACCATTGAGATGGCTTGACAGACTTATGAAATGCCCATAGAGAATTTCTCATATTTTATCAGAAATCCCAGGCAATTTGATGATTGAAAGGCTTAGGCTCATGTATTGAAATGCCTTTCATAAAAATCTCAGTGTTATAGATTGTCGTCTGTAGGCTTAAGTCTAGGTTATATGATAAAAGTGGTAGCCACCAGTCACCCAGGATAAGCGGCAAATACGGCCCCCCAAGCCGCTAGTCTTCGGTTAGAGTTTTCGTATACTCGTGCCCATATTAAGGTGGCATGATCCGTTATCAGAGTGATGCTTTCCCCTTCTATGAATGGTTGGAATTTAACAAGGGCTTCCTTAGCAGTAAGCACTTCACGTTCTGTAGCGCTATAATTGTGTTCCACCAATTTGAACGTGCAGCTCCAATATGCTATTACACATTCTACATGTATGATGGTTTCATCCAACATGTTTCCCCATATGTCTGGCTGCTCAACTTCACGTTGATCTTCATAAAGTTTGGCCATGAGACTGGGTACCTCCTTGCATGCTTCCCAAGCAGCTTCTAGCTTGCTAAAGCAGGGAGTACCCTTGAGGTCCTTAACTTGGATAGCTTGTACTTGTTGTAAGCTCGCTCCTAGCACAATGTCAGATGCATCTGTGTATAACCTGTAAGGCTGATTTGCAATGGGGTGTTCTAGCATGGGGGCGTTAGCTAGGGCTTCCTTCACTTGTTGGTAAGCGACTTCCTGTTTGGCGTGCCACTGCCATTTAGCTCCTTTCTTTAGGAGATTAAACAGAGGGGCAGCGATCATAGAATAGAATGGTATATAAGTTGAAAAATATACGACCATCCCTACTGAGAACTTCTGTAGGTCCAACACAGAAGTGGGACAAGCAAGTTCCATAATAGCTTGTACCTTCTCCTTATGAGTGGAAAGTCCAAGCCTAGAAACCTTCTGCCCCAATAATAAGATTGACGAATACCCCACATAGCATTTAGCTGGGGATAAGGTTATTCCAGCAGCAGCAATGGCCCCTAGAACTCAATCAAGATGTTCCAAATGTTCCTCCCAATTTTTCGAATAAACCATAATATTGTCGATATAGACCAGTGCAAATAGCCACAGGAATGGAGCCAGCACCTCCTGCATAAGTCTTTGGAAGATCGACAGTTCATTTCTGAGGCCAAACAGCATTCTTTTGAACTGCCACAATCCTAAGTGACAATGGAATGCAGTTTTTTCCTTAGCATCTTCAGCCATTTCTACTTGAGTAAAACCGGCTAGTCTTAGCATTAAGTTTCCGATAATCTATGACCAGTCTGGGTTTGCCATTTCGATAGACTACTACAGTGGGGAATCCCCAAGGGCTGACCAAAGGTTTGATGACTCCAGCTTCGAACCAAGCTTTGAGTTGTTGGTAATGTGGATGGCAAAACCTCTGAAAGCATTTGCCACTTGCCGGCTTGGCGAGTCGAGCATGCGAGAGCTTGGCAAATGCTGGCAAATGAAAAAATTTGAATTTCTGTCGTTTTGCATCAAAGTAGTATCCTATTATTACCCTTGATTTTTTTTCTCAGCAATTACACTCATTTTTTCATCACTGATTCACTGCTGAGGCCTGCTTTGGGTCTGTGTTAAGTATTGTCAAGATCAAAATTGGATGGGATCAATGGATCAGAGCATTCAAATCAGGAATAAGGATTGGTTTTCGAAGGGAATTTGGGGATTGTTTGGGGAATTTGGCCTGCAGTCAGAATTTCCCAACATCGACAACCATAAGGCCCCCAGAAGCTCATGCTATTTCTTGTCCACAAAAAGCAGTCAAAATGGGCCTCAAATCTGCTATGTTTGGGCCTCAAATCTGCTATTTTGGACAAGGGTCTATGTACACATGACTTGCCCAAAATGGAAGCTCTCTGTGAATTTTACAACACAAAAGTTTTCGGCTCAGAAACAGATACATATGCACTACTGATGTCACCAACGAAATTCACTCCTTCTCTTCATCGCTGACAGTAAAATCTCCACCTTTGATATGAATGCTATTCCGGAAATGTTTCTGCCCAGTTGTGCCCTCAAATCCACTATCCGTGGACAAGCCTGGGGCCAAAATTGCCTCAAATCCACTATTCTGGGACAAAGATTGGCCCATTTGTTGGCTATTTTTGGACAAGAAATGGCTTGAGCTTCCCAGGGCCACAACCATTTTATGTGCCCATAAATGTCTGTTATTCTCTGAAATTTTGACAAACTTCACCAGGTCTCACCACCCTGTTTTTATTTTTTTGTTTCGCCAGCTGGTGAAACTGGTGTGGCGAGCTGGCGAGCAGTTGCCAACAACACTAGTTGTTGGTCAATAACTTCTCTTTTTGCTGGGGAAGCTCCATACATAGGTTCTGAAATAGGATGCATATTTGGTTGCAGCGGGATTTGAACTCACGCTTTAATATGTCCTAATCAACTGTCTACTCCAAAGGCTGCAGCATTCCTGCGCAATACTTCAGTCAGTCAGTCATGATATTCTTCTGGTATATCGGGACCAAGGTTGACTAATTTATCTATGTCTCCGCTAACCAGGTCTTCGGGTACTGCAGTAGTCTTAGGTCCCCACGATTCGTTTTCTTCAAATTGATTGTCATGTCCAGGCAAATTGGCCATAGGGCTAGTAGCTGTAGCTAGATCTTGAGCCTTTAAAGTTCCAATGATTGTAGTCTTGAGAGCCTCAGCAGATGCAATCTAATATATAAAGAGAGGACGGTTGACAGTTATTACGTAATAGATCATGTAAGCAACCTCTTTCTCTTTTACTGAGCCGCGTCAGCGGAGTTTCCCAGGAATGTCACACGGTGTGATCACAACCACAGCACATTGTGTTGGTAGCTCCCAACCACATTCTGTTATAGTAAAATTTTGTATAGTACTGCATTAATTTTTTGTGAGTGTTTTTGTGGTCACACCTCTCTGAGCAGCCTCAATTTCGCTTTTTCTGTCACAGGGGTGAAACAGTGATTTGTCCAATTAGCAAATCCTGGGCATATGTTCATTGGAGGCATTATTGCTCAATAATTTACTTCATGTTTGTCAGGTGGGTAAAGTCAAAATATGCCCAACATTGAACATCAACTGCAATTAGGATGTGCACAAGGGACTACATGAGAACTGTTGGTAAAATGTGCATCAAATTTTCCCCAGCAGCTCATTCAATATTTGATTTTGATGTGCCCAGCCATTATTAAATGTATTCAGAATATGCCCAATATTTCAAGACACATTTTAAGTAAATCCACTAGCTCCATTTAGATTGTTACTAATGGGCATATATTACATGGGACTACAATTCACAGTGTCTTTTTATCTCAGCTTTATTTCTGAATATATTTTAAATTTATCCTTCAAACAAATGTAAAGAAAATCATTGAGCAATAATGCCTCTGATCAACATATGCCCAGTAATTTACTCATTGGACAAATCACTGTTTCTCCCCTGTGTGTACTATTTTTTACCCCCCACTCCATTGTTGGTGTATATTTCTCCTACTTTGAGATCTATGCTGATTAAATTTCAGGTGGATTTTAGTTGCTTAATAGATTTTCATCATTGACCTACTGGGTGCATGATATGGTACTGTGTAAGCCATAGCCAAGGGTTGAAAGACCAAAAAATATAGCCCAGCCTCAATTTTGCTTTTTCTGTACTATTTTTCATCCTCCACTCCCCTCTACCCACTGTCATGGTATATTTTTCTTACTTTTGAGATCTGTGCAGATTAAATTTCAGGTGGATTTTAGTTGCTCAACAGATTTTCATGAGTGGCCTACTGAATTGTAATTTATGGTGCATGGTATGGTACTGTGTAAGCCATAGCCAAGAGTTGAAAAATCAAAAAATATGGCCAGCTTTGTACTGCTGACTGCAGTTACAGTACAAAATGTAGGACTATATAGGTGTGGATCTAAATGTAACTTTGATGATTTGGATTAGAATAAAATTTGAATGAGGGCAGTTTAACTTTGATGATTAAGATAAAATGTGTGTGTCAGAACTGGGATTGAACATATCAACTGGGAGGTCCAGGGGGCTTGCCCTGACATGTGTATCTTTGAAAATTTAAATAAAGTGTAAATACCAAAACAGGAATTAGTGTAACTTTGAGAAACATGTACACCACAGGTATCAGATTGTTATGAGATAGCCCAAGGGTCTTCCCTTTGGCAAGCTGGCCAAGTGCAGTGAGTGCCAAACCATGGGTGTAGGTCAGAGCATAATTTAAAAAATTTAAATTTAATAAGATGTAAGTACCAAAACAGAGATTGAAAATGTGCACAGGAACTGGAATAAACATATGTACTGGGGGGACAGCTTGCCTCTGGCAGGCATGGCTGAGCAAAGCAAGTGCTGTGTCCAGCTCTAAGCCTAACATTGATGATTCAGATGACAGGTATACACCAGATCTGGGATAAAGAATGTGTATCAGAATGGAGATTGAATACCAGAAGTGGGATTAAACATATGCACTGGAACTGGGATAAAAGAGGTGTACTAAAACCGGAATTAAACATGTGTACTGGGGGTCCACATGAAAGTGTAACTTTGAGCAACATGTACACCACAACTGTTAAATTTGAATCAGATAGTCCAAGGGCTTGCCTCTGGCGAGCTGACCAAGCACAATGAGTACCACTGCAGGTTAAAGTATATCTTTGAAAATTCAAATGAAGTGAAATAAAGTGAAACAGGGATTAGAGATGTGTACCAGAACTGGAAACAAACACATGTTCTGGGGGGATGGCTTGCCTCTGGCAAGGCATGACTGGGCAAAGTGAGTGCTATACCACAAGTCCAGATTTAAGTCTAACTATGTGTACTGAAAGTGGGATCAAATATGTGTACCAGAAGTGAGATTAAACATGAACTGGGATAAAAAATGTGTACCAAAACTGGGATTAAACATGTGTACTGGGGGGAGGAGGAGCCACGAGCTGAAGGTGAGTGGCAATGAAGACTGGGGTTGGAAGAGCTGCTTGGCAAAGCAAAGAACAACAGGTGCTGTTGGGTAACAGCACATCCCTGTTTTGCTTTTATAGGCTCTTCAGGTTCTTTGCATAGCATTCAAACATGTATAGCCATAAGGCGGTGTGCATGGTGTTGGACAGCCTTATTGTTCACCTTGCATCATTCTGACTCAACATGAGCTGGGATAAAAAATGTGTACAAAAACTGGGATTAAACATGTGTACTGGGGGGTCCAGGGGGCGTGCCCCCGGCAAGCTGTGACCAGCACCGGAGGCACGGCCGAGTGTTAGCAAGTGCCGCGCCATAGGTGCAGGTCTAAAGCTTGTCATTTTAATTAGTTGTTCTTCGTCCTTGGGCTTATCTAACATCGTCTCAGGGTCATGTAGGTAACCTACAACCTCTCCAGCTCTAACGTAGCATGGGTGTGGACTGGGATTAGCTATAGGGAGAAAGGGACACGAGGCATTAATCCATGTGGTCGGAGCAGCCATAATGTTCTGATCATCGGTTCCAATGATAACCTTCTTGACTATCCAATCTTTGAAGGCTGCTCAGATCTCAAATCCTAAGTCCACATTTTGGGAAGAGGTGGCTGGAATCATGTGCCCAGACTGCCCTACAGCTACTTCACAATGCCCTGAAGGATATCTCGTAACGCTGAGTTCGTAGGTAGTTTGGAAGTCTTCTCCCAGTAGTATAGGTACATTCATGTTTTGTATGACATAAGCTTCTAGTTCAAAACTGACTATGGACTCATCTCAAGCCAAGACATATAGTTCAGTATTAATGTATCCTAGAACCTTTGCTCCTCCAGTGAGATGGTATAGCTTCATTCTCATTCCTTCACACAGGCGAGGAGAATCGGACATTGATTTCCAGAATTCTTCCGATATCAGAGTGATATCAGCTCCAGAATCCAGCCGAGCTCGAATGGAATCAGACTTGAGGTTACCAATTTTCGCGCACATGTGTAGAGCTTTCGTCCCTGATGATCCCATTCCTTCAGGTAAAGATTGGCCTTTGACCATGGGAAATACACAACCGGGCTCGTAGATAGGTTCAACTTTCTTCACCTTCATGAATCTTATGATTTCATTGACTGGTACGACCTCTTTGTTCTTCCCCTTATTGTAATCCTTAGACTTTTGAGCATTACGATGTGCAGAATACACCTTATGAAAGGTAGCTTCCACACATGGTTCAACTTTGTCTATTTCGTCGCACGTTACAGCAGCAATTTTTACATGCTTTTCAGCAGCAAATGAATTTCTTAGTTGTCCCTGGGATGAATGTATCTCGGTAGCAAAGGACTTAAACAGATTTTCACTCTTGTAAGCAGAAAGGGTGATCTTAGATTCAGCCAACATAACTAAGTACTCTCTATCTGCTTCTTCCTCCTCAGCTGGATCCCAGTCCACATAAATCTTATGTGCATTCCATAGAGTGTTCCATTTACCAAAGTGGGGACAGTCCCTATGGAAATGCTTGGGACTAGTACAGATGTAACAGTCTCCATTGGGATCTCACGGACTAATCCTGATATCATCCCTCAAAGGTTATACCATTAACCGTTTTCCAGTGAGGAAACTTCATTTTGGCAGTCGCGGGCTTGGGCTTTCGCCCCCCAGAGCAAGGTGGAGGCTTACAACTGTTGTTTGAGGCATAGTTAACGTCCCATTCCTCTTCCTCATCTGATGAATAAGACTCAAGCTGCATTCCTTGATTGTTCAAGTCCACCTCTGCAGCGTGTGCTACACGTGAACGGTGATTTCTATAGTAGAGCGCTGGCTTCTTGTTTCTTTCAGCCTGCTGCCAAGAGGTTATTAAACTGTTCCTCATCTGCTTAGCTATGGACTGGACAGAGAGGATCGAGGGACAAATGGTTTCACTAAGATAATGGGTCCATTCAACAGGTTGTCATCATAAAATGCAAGCAATGGCAGTGGGTCTGTCCTCTTCCTTGGGATGGAGGAAATGGTGGTGTCGTATACGACATTGGATGTACTCCAATGGACTCTCTTGTTCATGACCTTTATTGCAGAAGGTCATCTCATCGAACTCGAATGTTCGATCTCGCACCCATTCTTCATCCAAAAAGTGGGCTTGAATTCCTATCATTATGTTGTCCCAGTTGCTTGAGAAGTAGGTCCTGTCGGGAGTGGGTAGAGTTTCCCACCAACTTAGGGTGCAAGAGGTCCACTTGAAAGGGGCTAGCTGAGCTATGCCTTCCTTCATCTTGGAGCTCAGGGCTGCCAATAGTGCTTGGAAGTCCAGCCCCAAGACTGCAAAAAGACCACAACTGGACCAGACCAAGACTGCAAAAGACCAGACCTGCAGTCTTGGTCTTTCATATTTGAGATCACAAGACTGCGAAAAAACCGGTTTACATGGACCGGTCCTGTCAGTTAAGACCGGTCTTTTGTACCTACATAAAAACCCTTCAAAATGCACCTAAGATCATATTTTTAGGATAGAAACTGACAAAGATACATAAAAAACTGTAAAATATTTCGTGAAAATAGCAGGTGTACCTTAGTATTTTTGTATATACATCAATTCTCAACGTAATTTAATGTTCTTGCACTCATTTAGAAGCCACGAAGAATGAAAACGTCGACTTTATGTCTCGATGTCCGCGAAACGGGGGTACGCTGAATCTGCAAAGGTAAGTCAGTTTCCATGAATGTTTAAGGAAAGACAACTTACTCCGTGATGAGTAAGCTTGAGGCACGAGAGCATGCTCATCTTAGGATAAGATAACGTCTGCGTCAGAACCAGACATCTCACCCAGATGTAAATACTTATCTATGTCTATGTGTTGGGAGTGCTTCTCCCCTTCACTTCAGATCTGGTTCTGACACTAAGAAATTGCTCGTCGGTCACTCGAAATTTTTTTGACTCTCTTCGCTCCTCATTGACATTCCTCGCACCTTTCTGTGATGACCGACACACTCGCCAGTACCCCAGCGCAGCCTCCCGCTGCTGCTTCTCAGAACACCCAGAACCCACTAAACCCGCAGCCTCGCGTCCCGCGAACTCACACTTCTCCAGCAATCATTCAATTGTTGAAAAATCTCTCTCTCCCTAATATTTTGCAAAAGAATAAGGGGATTGATGCCGAAAATGATGCCAGATCTGCCAAGACCCTGAACAACGCTCTGGACCCGGTCGCTCATCCTCAACCGGGATCAGAAGTTGCTTCCTTGATCACCATCGATCCCGAGGATCTTGCCCGATTGAGGGTCCCTTCGAAATTTATGGCATATTTAGCTGAAAACCTGGTCTTGAACTGGTTGTAACCAGTTTGGACCAAGACCGGTCCAAAGACCGAAAAAGACTGCAGTCTTGGTCTTTTCTGGTCCTGGTCCAGTCTTTTGAGGTTTTAAGAATTGTGTGGACCAGTCTAGGTCTCGGTCTTTTCATTTTGGGTCAAAAAACCAGACTGGACTGGACTTTCAAGCACTAGCTGCCAAGAAGCCCATACCGCTCAAATAATCTATGGTGGTCTCCCCTGCACCATCCCACTCAGGTAAAACATTGGCATTCAGTTTAC
The DNA here is from genome assembly GCF_000143565.1 of Laccaria bicolor S238N-H82. Classification (NCBI taxonomy): domain Eukaryota; kingdom Fungi; phylum Basidiomycota; class Agaricomycetes; order Agaricales; family Hydnangiaceae; genus Laccaria; species Laccaria bicolor. The sequence continues at coordinate 548,325 of NW_001889894.1, forward strand.
GATTGATTTGCCATTCTTCAGGAGTTCGCCACCATGGGGGGTAGTCCGAGTTTTGTGGGGCAGGATTATTATTGTTCCAATTCCCACCTCCACTGCTGCCTCCCCTGCCTCCAGGTTCGTCTCCTCCTCCTCCTTCATTGCCTCAAGGGGGGACATACCAATTGCTGGGAGGAGGGTTGCTCTGAGGAGGGTTACCTCTTCGACCAGGGTTACTACCGTTACCAGACGAGGATGATCCTCCTCCATTACCATGAGCAGGGATTCTTCCTTGTCCTCAGTTGTCGTTGGTTTGTTCAACAGGTCTGGAGCTATTTTGATTGTTTCTGCTATGGAAAATATAGCTGGTCCATGACTTAGGGCTTGGTATGCACGTGTTCGATGCTGCAGGCACCCTTGCTTCACTATTGTTGAGTCCTGAATTTATTGTCTCAGGACCATTGTTGGTAGTGGTAGTCCTTTCTGAAGGAGCTCCTATGGCGAACACACTGACTCTTCCTAATCCCGGTAGTCATGAAACAGGGTGTTTCCTGGACAGCAACACCGAAATGGAGTTAGGGATGGGAAGCTCGGTTGCAAAACGGACACCTTGACCTTCACTCACAGTGGGATTTTGTGCAAGTGCAGGACCATTAGTTGGAGTGGTTGAGCTCCTAGAGGTATCAGACTTAGCTCTATTGTTATTTCGCAGTACACACGACCAATGTACTGAGAATTCCTGGGGCTTGGGTTGATCCTTATAAGCTCTGTCGTGCAAATATGCAGCAATTTTGATCAAGTCTTCTGGCATTCAATTGAAGTAGTTGGGCCTGGCTAACAGTTTTCCTACTTCCTTCCTAGCCAATCCAGTACTGTAGAGAGATCATAAAGATGATCTGGAAGACTTGTAGGAGCTGATAGACATTTTATCGGTCTCCACTCCATACATTTGCATGACAGCATTTATTTCTCAAACAAGATGTTTGGATGCCATGGTTGTACAGTATCGTAACACTCAGTAAGTAGCCAAATTTTCTGTGTGGCTTGCATGACAAGCTAGTAGTCAGAGAAAAGATAATCCTTGGTCGAGTATGAATCGATCTCGCTCCTGTTTATTGAAGAACTCAGCTATACCTGTAGGATTTGATCCACTGTTACTACTACTTGAGCTACTTGTAGCAGTCGAGTTCGTTGGACTCTGTAGTAGACTCCTTGTCCTGTATAGCATACCAAGTCATCCCTGGAGGGCTCATATGCAGTGAAGTCTTTTATCACTGAGCCTATAAATTCCCATCGACAGTCCTGAGGTGTTTTATACACCATTTCGATGGCACACCTTAAACAGTCACATTCGTACTTTTCTTGACCAGGTATTACACTGTGATATAGGATTGGAAGGGAATGCCCAGAGGCCATAGTCAAACAGTGGTATATAGCTAGATTTGGATATCTTACATAATATATTGATCTTTTGTCTTGAACCACCATCTTGCTAGCAGTCTTGCCATCCTCTTGCACTACATGTAGTGCTTTGTATATCTGTACTTCCTACAGTATGCATAATCATGTTGGGCCAGCTGAGTATCTTGTAACTGCTCATTGCTCACTCATGGGTGTTGATCCCAGATCCACCCATTCTTGCCTCCTCCTTCCCTCTTGGCTTCAGCTATGCAAGAAGTTCAGAGTGAACACTTCACATATGCCATCAATAGCTCCTAGAGGCACTAGGACATCTTCATCCACAGCAGGGTTGAAAATTCTGAACATTTGGTTAGCGGATTCAAAGATGGGTTCCACCCAAATGGGTATACCCTGTACTTCCTCAATGTCATAGAAGACTGAATGGAATGGGGAGGAATCTATGAATCCTTCTGATGTCTTCCTATGAGGCTCATCCTGTCCATGATAATTCTCATGATCATGATGATCTTCTTTTCTGTCCTGATTCGTAGATGATGTCCTGGTCTCGTCATCAGCATTCATTGGGGGTGCAGGGTTTGAAGGAGCTGCATGTTGAGACACGCTACTGTAGGTAGGTTTGCCCTTCGCCTTGTTGGTGTTGGTAGGTCTGGAGTTGCTTGCGCTTCAAGGAGCAGTGGGTGACTTCATTGCACTCCTAGAGGGCACAGGCATTCGACTCACACTTGTAGAAACAGTGGGGTTCAAGGGATTTTCAGAATGAGGTCCTATGAGCACAGGTCCTGTATTAGGTAGTGGGTTGCTACTTGTAGAGGGAACAGCGTCAGGGTCAAGTTCCTCCATCATAGCTACTCCCTTTCCTTTCTTCTTCGTCATTAACAGGGTTACTATTTCATGGCTGGTGGAGTTGTTCATATTGCACACTTTAGCTCTAGAGCTTTCATCTCCTGCAGCAGGGGCCAGTGAGTTCATTGGAGAGAGAGGTAAGGAGGTTTGCTGGCAGCCACCTGGTTTAAATGGAGGCGGCTGATGGTCTGGGTGTAGGCACTGTGGGTGCCCTTCAGGGTTCCTGGTTGCCAGGGTTGTCCTAGTAGGGAAAATCATGCAGACAAGGTCTCGATTCTCAAGGTCATTCACGTGTCTGCAGTGGGCATAGCTTATTTGGTTTGGGAGAGAGTTGAGGTTATCGTAGTTTAATGGATTTAAAACAATCTGAGTAATCGAAGATGAGGAATCACTATTCTGTCGCACCGAGTCATTACCCTTGGAAGCAGCAGGCAATTGCGCTATCGTAGGTTTGGGAACAGAGTGAGCAATGAGATGATTTGGCAAATCATCATGACATAGAGTTGTCGAGGACGAAGTATCATTGTTGATACGCTTTGCACGGGGATGAACGTGAAAGTGCGAAACACGCAAACAAGGATCAAGCGCGTCAGGGGAAAACCCTAAACACCTAACACTCACACACACACACACACACACACTATCACAATCTCGGTGCAAGAGTTCGAGGGCCTTTGGTATTAAGAAATACCACTTTTGTCTTCTTAGGTTTAAGTCTCAAGAGTTTTCGTAATAAAACCGGGTTTTATTATTGGGTGTGGTATTAGAATAGTTCAATAGAACAAAGTATGTCTTTCAGGGATCCTGGTTGCTCAAATGTAAAGTTCTCGCACACAGACTTCTTTATTGACACGAAACACGAATTTATCGGACTTTTATAACTCCCTTGAGTTTTTATTATGTCACTACGCTCCAAAACAAAGGGTACGAGTACGCTGTCTCGTCTGAATGATACTGTGCTTAAAAACCTCTTATTCAAGTCTCCAAGTAAGCTGACTCCCAAGCACGCTGGCTTCGTTCACACTGTACTTTTCTGACCACGAAGAAATCTCCTTTAATTGATTACAACTGTCCACCTCCTAAGTCTCTACTTGGAGTGCAACTAGCTGGTCAATGGGGGACGATTGCTTCCCTTTTTGACCTGCCAGTGCCCTCCTTTTATACTCCAAAACTCCTATCTACGCTTTTACATGTGTTTTTCTATGGTTTATATCGGTCCGAAATTACAAATGGAATATAAATAGCTTTTAATAATCATGTGGTATAGTTTTATAGTGTCTTTCTTTGATACACTACAGTTTTTGTAGTGTTGGTATCTTTCTCTTATGAACGCATCAGTATTTGATGCGTACATTTAATAGTCCGGCTTTTAATTATCCTTGGCCCAGACCGGTTCCTTATGCTTCTTTTCTCTTGGCATCAGTTACCAATTTGACGTATCATGTCATTTTAGCAATGGCCGGGCCGGTACATATGCAGCAAGCTGCCGGCTTCTTTATTTCTGGAGGTTATTTGATTAAAATGCCTTGGCTCGGTTTCTGTATCATATGGAGATCGGATGGTACTCTGAAGGACTTCAAATGACTTTCTTAGTTATCAGGGGGTCTCCAGATTGGATTACCTAATGTCTTTCCAGGTGCGCATTTCATAGCGTCTTGGACGATGCTACGCATCACTCTCTGATGCATACGCGGGAATTGCCGTACTTGACACTTTACATGGCCGCAGGCCACGCTTGGTCCTCATACATACACTACATGGTTGCAGTATAGTCTTTCTAGTATTAGAACATTATTTCACAATGTCCACATACAGTTTATCCTCTAGAAGTCTTGGAAGTATTTATCGCAGGATAAAAGTCCGAGTTTCCATATTAAAAATCCATTACATGTTTCTAAACCCTTGGTAGTAATGCAATCTTGTCCCTGCGTTGGGTGGTTTACTCTAGAGCTTCTCTATACTCTATTTCATAGTGGGTGAATCCTAGATAGGCTCCAAGTATAATGTCACGGCGCATACTGCTGCCAGCTCCAAAGCCTTTGTCCTATGTTCAGACTCGACGCATGTGCACTTTTAGTCTACTGAACCGGGTATGTTCATAGACTCTTTATATCATTACAACTGTATGTAGTATAGTTGCAGAGAAGACCGTTTAACAGTAAAATCGCGAAAATCGGATTTTATACGGTTGAACACGTTTCACCTGTATCATCGTCAAGCCCAGAGGAACTGTCACTCTCGAAAGCAGCAGAATTTCACACTAACAAGGTGACAGGTAAGGTCAATCCGGCTTGTACTCCTGCACTCAAGGATCGAGATGAAGTCTGCAGTGCCCCCACCATTGTGAAACTGTAGTATAGTTCTGGACTTCTTGAGGAGTCTGTGAGCGTATGGAGCAGGAGGCAGAGTTAACATGGTGATTGGGAATTAAAGTTGATGGCGTGGTTCCGCATGATGGATGAGCACCTAAGATGTCCTGTGACCCTGGATCAGGAGCATTGTTACCCAACGTGGGGCTCTGGTATCCCAGAGGGGAGGTGTAAGACTGCCTAGTTGTAAACTGTATCCGTGACCCAATCCACATAGTTATATGAATGTTAGTGGTAAAAGGTAAGGTCTACTAGAGTGTATGCAACATTCTATAACTAAGAAGAAATATTAGTAAATACGGTGATCCAAGTGTCATGGAAGAGTTTGGGGTGTCCCTACGCTGTTACAGATATGCTCTGGTGTAAACATCCAGGAGTTCAATTGTATCAGCAGGCACATCAACTCACATGTAACATGGGTCCAGATGAAGCTTGTAATATTGCTCTTCGCTTTGACAAATCCTGTGATCGGTGTTGCTACAATCTTCCAACAGCTGCATCAACAGAGATTGCAGTGATTCTGCCTGGCAGTGAGGATCAACCACAGGGAGACAGAGATATTATTGTGCAAAGAAAGGATGGATCACTTAAATGGATTGATCAGAGGCATCCCCTTTATGTTTCACTCCACTATGTTCTTCTTTTCCCAACAGGCCAGCTGGGCTGGCATCCATGTATTGAATACAAGGCTGGAGAGGTGGTGCCTGATGCAGGAGAGCTTGAACCAAATGCAGGAGCAGAGGTTACTCAAGAACTACTGCCAGGACAAAGTGCTTCTGATTGCCCTGATTTGGTTGTTTGTGTTTTCCATGCCAAAGTCACCCAGCTGCTCAAGGATCTGCACAAGAATGGTGTTATGGGGCGCACAGTGGCCAGAGTGTGGACAATATAGTTTCAAAAGCATGGACTACCTCACATGCATCTCATTGTCTTTCTGGATCCTACACACAAGCTTTGAACTCCTGATGATATTGACTCACTCATTTCTGCTGAGTTTTTAAATGAGCAGGAACAACCTGAACTATATGAATTAGTCAAAAAATTCATGGTTCAAAATCCATGTGGTACCCAGAATCCTCAGTCACCTTGCATGGATGGTAACAAGTGTTCCAAAGCTTTCCAAAGCCATTCTGAGACCAGACTACTGTTAGTGATGACTCTTATGCTAACCTCTGGAGGCGAAATGATGGCAAGCAGCATATGATCAATGGGAAAGAGGTTGACAATCACTGGGTGGTACCCCATTCTCCATGGCTCATTTGGAAGTATCGCTGTCACATCAATGTTGAGTGCATTTCCTCAGTCAAAGCCATCAAGTACATCTACAAATATGTGTACAAAGGCCATGATCACACAATTATGGAGTTTGGGTCATGCCAGGATGAGATAAAACAATATCTTGATGCTTGCTATGTATCTGCCTGTGAAGCTCTCTGGTGAATCTATCATTTCCACATGCATGAGGAGCACCCAAATGTTGTTCATCTGCAGATCCATCTTCCAAATCAGCAAATGGTTTCCTGGGATGAGCATATTGCTCCAGATCTTCAGCAGGTAGCTGTTCAGGCTGCTGAGAAAGATACTACATTGACTGCCTACTTCAAAGCCAATGAGCAATTTCCAGAGGCACAAAATTATCTCTACCAGGACTTTCCCATGCACTTTGTCTGGATCAACAAAGGCAACAGACGATGGAAAATACAGGAGCAACAGGGTGCCATTGGTCAAATGTACTATGCTCATCCAGCCTCAGGTGAACAATTCTATCTCCACACTCTTCTCACAGCTATAAAGGGGGCTACATCTTATGTGGATTTGCACACAGTAAATGGTGTGACTCATGCAACTTTTCGAGAGGCATGTATTGGCAGTATCGCTCATGGTCTTCTGGCTGATGACAATGAGTGGAGGATATGTCTGCAGGATGCTGGGGCTATGCAAAGTGGTTGTCAGTTGTGCAATTTATTTGTCACAATCCTTCGTGACTGTGGTCCCTCTGATCCTGCTGTTTTATGGTTGCAGTTTCAGACACAGATCTGTGATGACCTTCATTGGGCTCTTCAACAAAAAAACATATGCCAAAATCCAACAGAAGATGTCTTTGACTATGTCCTATATCTCATTGACAAAGTTCTCTGCAGTTCCAGTGGCAATAAGGGTTTGGAGCACTGGCCAACAATGCCTCAGCCTCAGCAAAATTGGGATCTGGAAATTGGAAATCGTCTGATCAGGGAACAGCTGGATTATGATGCAGAAGAGCAGACCTGTCTTGCCAATGAACGAATTCCAAAGCTAAATGAGGAGCAGTGGAAGGCCTTTGATGAGATAGTTGAAGCAGTCAATACCAAGTCAGGACAGATCTTTTTTCTTCATGGTCCTGGCGTTGAATATATATATATGAAAGCTGGTACAGTGAGAGGAACATTAAGTTACGATACAAATACACTAGATGATTTGACTTCTTACCTGGTACAGTGAGAGGAATGTTAAGTTGTCTCACTGTCCAGGTTTGTACACATAAGGCCCGACTAAGACGTGGAGTCACATTCTAACACCCCCCCTTGACTGGCATCCAGTTGGAGCATGTTGATCCATCGAGCGTGAAGAATGCGGTGGAGCGGTTTGGTTAATAGATCTGCAATATTTTCTTTGTTGGAGATGTGTATGACATCAATTAACCGTTTGATGATACAGTCACGAATAAAATGTTCACGAATTGAGATGTGCTTCATTTTTGAGTGAGCGTGTGGGTCGTGAGTACAGGCAACTGTGCCTTGGTTGTCGCAAAATAAGGACGTCAGTTTGACCTGTGGAAAACCGAGTTCAGTGAATAAATTGTGAAACCACAAAACGTCACGTGCACAATGAGTAGTGGCGAGATACTCAGCTTCACAAGATGAAAGAGCGACAACCGCTTGTTGTTTTGAGCTCCAAGAAAGTGGGGATGCTCCCATCATGATCAGGAAACCAGAAACTGATTTGCGACTGTCTCCCATTCCCCAGTCGGAATCAGTAAGGGCTTTGAACAGTGGTTGTGATGTCTCTGAACCACGTCGTACCTCGAAGATAGCGCAGAAGATGCTTTGCGGCAGCAATGTGCATAGGTCCATAGCTTGCCATAAATCTGGCAAGTTCCTGAACAGTGTACGCAATGTCAGGTCGAGTGCAGGTTGCTAGGTACATGCACTTCCCAATGACGGTTGTGTATGGGAAATCCTTTCCCTTTTGTATATCTTCAGGTGTTGCTGGTGACAGACGAGCACCTGGATCCATAGGTGTGGTGACAGAATTGCAGGCAGCATATCCGAAATCTCATAGGATTGATTCGGTATAAGACTGTTGATGAAGTCGAACCAATTTCTTTGGGTGATTTCGTTCAATAGAACACCCAAGATGTAGCTTCGGTTCACCATTGTCCACAATCTCGAATTGAGAAGCCAAAGCCAAAACGACAGCATCAGACTCCATTGTTGAACTTGAGGCAATGAGCATGTCGTCAACACTTGTTGTGACAATTGAACGTCACAAGTATTAGTGACCTTACCCCAACAACACTGAGCCCCCTGACCATACAAACAGGCCATGGTTGATGGTGCCTGCTGATGAGCCAATGTATATGTTGACCCCATCAAAGCTGGCTTGGCCACCCATATCTTCTTGAGGAGTGGTTCTGTGTGCCGGCCGACCAGCCTAATGATGAATTGACCCCACTGAAATTGCCTTGGATTGTGGGTCAGCTGAACAGCTTTTGATTCCTCACAATATGGATCAGCCCACTTGCCGCACCCTGACTTGGCAAAGTCAGTTTACATACCCGAGGTCATGAATCTCATTGTGAGCCCCGAGCAGAGATGAGGCCTGCCCCCATCTGTTGCCATCTCCAGCCTGGATATGGCCCGCCCCAGTTGGCACCACACTCCCTACCATTCTTTGGCTTGTCTCCAATTAAACAATTTATGTTGCCATCTGTCCTGTGATGATAGCCAGCCTGGCTAACACATGGCCTAACTAAGTTTACTTGTTCATATGTTGTACCAACCCCCCAGTGTTCTTTGCCATGTCCTGCATTCAAAATCACCCTCTGGTTTTATGTTTGCATCAGGCCAGTGAGTACATTAGCTGGTCCTGTATTCTGGTGCAAAGTTACTGAGCAGACAAGGTCATTGAATCTGTATAAATGCATGGAAACAGCCAATCAAACATGTTCAGATGCAAAATAATGGAGCTGACAAGTGGGAAATAGTACAAATACCTGGGTTTCACCTTGAGTGATTGAGCCGATTCCATATTAAATCATTGTGTCTGGGCCAGGGCATTTTTTAGGGAAAAGATGTGTGAGCTGGCAGCATGCCCAGGTGAAATTACCCAAGCAGACATGAATTACATCAGTAAAGGTGCACATTGGGTGATGCAGGCATTTAAATCCCAAACTGTTGAAGTACGTTGGCTGGTGCCATGTCCGGATGCAAAATAATCGAGCAGACAAGTGAATGAAATCGGTAAAAATGCCTGGGCTGCACATCGGGTGATATTAAATTGTTGAAGTACTTTCAAAGGGCTGGGAAAACAACTGAGCAGACAAGTGAATCAAATTGGTAACATTGCCTGGGCTGCATCTTGCATAATAGAACCTGTTTAATATTAAATTGTTGAAGTACTTTGGCTTGTGCCGAGGCTGGGTGGAAAATAACCGAGCAGACAAGTGAATTAAATCAGTAAAAGTGCCCGGGTTATGTCTCGGATAATAGAGCCGATCTAACATTAAATTGGTGAAGTACTTTGGCTGGTGCCAAGGCCGAGTGGAAGATAACCGAGCAGATAAGTGAATTAAATTGGCAAAAGTGCCCGGGCTGAGTCTCGGATAATAGAGCCGATTTACTATTAAATTGTTGAAGTACTTTGGCTGGTGCCAAGGCCGGGTGAAAAATAACTGAGCAGACAAGTGAATTAAATCAGTAAAAGTGCCCAGGCTACATCTTGGGTAATAGAGCCGATTTAATATTAAATTGGTGAAGTACTTTGGCTGGTGCCGAGGCCGGGTGAAAAATAACCGAGCAGACAAGTGAATTAAATTGGTAAAAGTGCCTGAGCTGCATCTTGGATAATATATTAAATTGGTGAAGTACTTTGGCTGGTGCCGATGCCGGGTGAAAAATAACCGAGCAGACAAGTGAATTAAATCGGTAAAAGTTGCCAGGCTATGTCTCGGGTGATAGAGCCGATTTAACATTAAATTGGTGAAGTACTTTAACTGATGCCGAGGCCAACTGGAAAATAACCGAGCAGACAAGTGAATTAAATTGGTAAAAGTGCCTGGGCTACGTCTCAGGTAATAGAGCCGATTTAATAGTAAATTGTTGAAGTACTTTAGCCCATGCCGAGGCCGGGTAAAAAATAACCGAGCAGGCAAGTGAATTAAATTGATAAGTACTTTGGCTGGGTGGAAAACAACCGAGCAGACAAGTGAATTAAATCAACAAAAGTGCCTGGGCTGCATCTTGGATAATAGAGCCAATTTAATATTAAATTGGTGAAGTACTTTGGCTGGTGCTGAGGCCGGGTGGAAAATAACCGAGCAGACAAGTGAATTAAATCGGTAACAATGCCTGGGCTGGCGTCTCGGGTAATAGAGCCGATTTAATATTAAATTGTTGAAGTACTTTCACTGGTGCCGAGGCCGGGTGAAATATAACCGAGCAGACAAATGAATTGAATTGGTAACATTGCCCGGGCTGCGTCTCGCATAATAGAACCTGTTTAATATCAAATTGTTGAAGTACTTTGGTTGGGTGGAAAACAACCGAGCAGACAAGTGAATTAAATCGATAAAAGTGCCCAGGCTGCATGTTAAATAATAGAGCCAATTCAATATTAAATTGGTGAAGTACTTTGGCTGGTGCCGAGGCTGGGTGGAAAATAACCGAGCAGACAAGTCAATTACATTGGTAAAAGTGCCCGGGCTGCATCTCGGGTAATAGAGCCGATTTAATATTAAATTGGTGAAGTACTTTAACTGGTGCCGTGTCCAGATGCGAGATCACAGAGCAGACAAATAAACTAAATTGGTAAAAACGCTTGGGCTGCATGTCGGGTGATGCTTCCAAGTATTTCAGCTGCTGCCATGTCTAGATGCATAATCACCAAGCAGACAAGTGAACCAGATTAGCAAAAATGCCCAGGCCTCACCCCGGGTAATGCTAGTGATCAAATATTAAAGTCCTTCAGCCACCCCTGTGCCCAGCTGCAAAGCCACAACTGAGTGCATTCAACTGGTAAAAATGCCCGGAAGTACTTCAACCATGCTTTGTTCAAGTGGACCACTACCGAGCCTACAAGTGAAGTATATCACTGAACATGCCTGGGTTGCATCCGTATCATTTCAGTCTGGGTGTAATATTACCGAGCAGACAAGATAACACAACTCATGAGGGTTGTTCCCCGAGCTCGGAGCCATTCATACACCAATGCCGAAGAGACAAGTTATAACTTTCACACCATCCGCCTGGTGCCCCCTCTCAATGCCATCATTGTTGACCAACAATTACTAAATCAGGCACTAGTTTCTCCAATAGGTGTAATCCCGCCCCCATTCCGCCCACCAGTCATGAGTATAATATTTCCACTGTTACTGGACTATTTCTCTCCAAAAAAGTTCCTAATCATATCTTGGTGGTGTTTATTATATATGGTGTGAGGTTCACTTAAGGCTGGGGTAGCTAGTAGGTTGTTCAAAGAGTATTGATCAGGTAAGGAAGGCAGGATGTTTTAAATATGTGTTTTGGTGGATACAGAGATATGGCTAGAATGTTAGTGACTATCCACGTACCATTGTCCTGCTCCATATATAATCTTCTGAAATCATTATCTTGTCTTGTCAATCTCTGTAATTCCTTTTAAACTTCTTTCTAGCTATCCCATCCCTACCTCCAACCCACTTTTGACTCTCATTGGTGAAACTGTGGTGATGTAACAAATGGATACAATGTATTCCTCCCTCCTCTCCATGCACCATTTACCAGGTAAGTTCTCCAATCAGAACCTTATATCTTCATGTCTTGCAAATAATAATTGAACATATTCCTCTGGAACTCCCATGGGATTTATATGTCTTCTGGGCATTTTGTGCAATACAGATACTCAGAACCCCAAATGGCTTTTCTGAGCTACCACAAATTAAGCATATATAATATACACTGTATTCTTTCTGCTTTGGGGAGACTACAGTAAAGGTATACATACCATGGGGAACATTGAGGGAGATGCATGTCAACTACACTACTATATGTTCTTGTTTTGAGTATGTCATAGACTACATCAAGATATAATTAGCAGGGTTTTTGGAGAGAAGTGGCCCAGTAATGGTCAAGATATAATGCTGATGACAGGAGGGCAGGATGGAAGGATGGAAGGATGGAAGGATGGTAGGATGATGGGATGGCGGGATGGCAGGATGGCGGGATGATGGGATGGCGGGATGGCAGGATGGCGGGATGGCGGGATGGCGGGATGGCAGGATGGCAGGATGGCGAGATGATAGGATGGTGGGATGGTGGGATGGCGGGAGAATCCATTCACTTGCAACTTTGCAGCCAGACATGGCATTAGCTGAAGGACTTCACCAATTGAATATCAAATCGGTTCTATTATCCGATGTGCAACCCAGGCATTTCTACCAATTTAATTCACTTGTCTGCTTAGTCATTTTGCACCCAGCCATGGCACCAGGTAAAGGACTGCAACAAATCAATATTAAATCGGCTGTATCACCCGAGATGCAGCTCAGTTATTTTTACCGATTCAATTCACTCATTTTCTTGGTTATTTTGCATCCAGACATGGCATAGCAATTTGATATCTAATCACAAGGAGCAGCCTGGGCATTTTGACTGGTGACTTCACACTGAGACATGGCACCAGCTAAGGTACTTCAACAATTTAATGTTAGATTGACTCTATTATCCGAGATGCAACCCATGCCCGATTCAATTCACTTCTCTGCTATGTTATTTTTTATGCAGCCTCGGACCAGCCAAAGTACAACAATTTAATATCTGTCACCCAATGTGCAGCCCAGGCACTTTTACCAATTTAATTCACCTGTCTGCTTGGTTATTTTCCACCCAGCCTCGGCACCAGCCAAGGTACCTCAACAATTCAATATTAAATTGGCTCTATTATCCGATGTGC
>NW_001889894.1:561757-574344 GCF_000143565.1 Laccaria bicolor S238N-H82
ATTTCCCTTTTGGGATGGAACCTGAAGTGGACCCTGAAGGCAGTGCCTGATGTTCTGTACACCATTTATATATATATTCAATTTTTCCGCTATTTTTCTGGCTATTTTTAGATATATTACCATATTTGGAACTGGACCCTGGACCCTGACAATGTTACCCAACATGATGATCAGCAATGAGCCCTAATTTTTCCTGATTTTATTGCTATTTAACATTTGGAAATGCACCCTGGACCCTGAAAGGTCAGCTGCTGCTAAAAATGAAATATTCATTGAAAGCGCCAGGTACACATATGAAAAGTGCAATGAAATCTCCTAGGAATAAGAATGAAATATCCATTGAAAGTGCCAGGCATCCAAATGAGAAGCACAATGAGATATCCTGGGTTTAGCAATGAAATATCCAATGAAAGCACCAGGTATATCTATGAAAAGTGCAATGAAATATCCTAGGAACAAGAATGAAATATCCTGGGGCTAACAATGAAATATCCAATGAAAGCGCCAGATATATATATGAAAACTCCAATGAAATGTCCTGGAGCTAAGAATGAAATATATATTGAAAGAGCCAGGTGTCCATATGAAAATCGCAATGAAATATCCTGGGGTTGAGAATGAAATATATATTGAAAGCACCAGGTATCCATATGAAAATCACAATGAAATATCCTAGAACAATGAGATATGCGATCTCATTGAACCTCTAGGCATTATACACATCGCCCTCCAGGCATATGTCTGGTTTTTATCATAAAAGTGTATACCACCCATCTCTTACCTGGTACAGTGAGAGGAACGTTAAGTTGTCTCACTGTCCAGGTTTGTACACATAAGGCCCGACTAAGACGTGGAGTCACATTCTAACACCCCCCCTTGACTGGCGTCTAGTCGGAGCATGTTGATCCATCGAGCGTGAAGAACGCGGTGGAGCGGTTTGGTTAATAGATCTGCAATATTTTCTTTGTTGGAGACGTGTATGACGTCGATTAACCGTTTGATGATACAGTCACGAATAAAATGTTCACGAATTGAGATGTGCTTCATTTTTGAGTGAGCGTGTGGGTCGTGAGTACAGGCAACTGTGCCTTGGTTGTCGCAAAATAAGGATGTCGGTTTGACCTGTGGAAAACCGAGTTCGGCGAATAAATTGCGAAACCACAAAACATTGCGTGCACAATGAGTAGTGGCGAGATACTCAGCTTCACAAGATGAAAGAGCGACAACCGCTTGTTGTTTTGAGCTCCAAGAAAGCGGGGATGCTCCCATCATGATCAGGAAACCAGAAACTGATTTGCGACTGTCTCCCATTCCCCAGTTGGAATCAGTAAGGGCTTTGAACAGTGGTTGCGATGTCTCTGAACCTCCAAGGGTAATACCATGAGACGTCGTACCTCGAAGATAGCGCAGAAGATGCTTTGCGGCAGCAATGTGCATAGGTCCATAGCTTGCCATGAATCTGGCGAGTTCCCGAACGGTGTACGCAATGTCAGGTCGAGTGCAGGTTGCTAGGTACATGCACTTCCCAACGACGGTTGTGTATGGGAAATCCTTTCCCTTTTGTATATCTTCAGGTGTTGCTGGTGACAGACGAGCACCTGGATCCATAGGTGTGGTGACAGAATTGCAGGCAGCATATCCGAAATCTCGTAGGATTGATTCGGTATAAGACTGTTGATGAAGTCGAACCAATTTCTTTGGGTGATTTTGTTCAATAGAACACCCAAGATGTAGCTTCGGTTCGCCGTTGTCTGTAATCTCGAATTGAGAAGCCAAAGCCAAAACAACAGCATCAGACTCCATTGTTGAACTTGAGGCAATGAGCATGTCGTCAACGCTTGTTGTGACAATTGAACGTTGACCATTATTTGTATGCTGGTACACACTCCAGTCGGATTCAGTCCGCTTGAATCCTATTAGTCCAAGACATGAGTCAAGCTCAAGATACCACTGTCGACCAGCCTGTTTCAAACCATACAGCCCTTTTAGAAGCCTCCAGAACCCTTCACCAGCAATGGTGGGCTTGCGCAAGTAGATTTCTTCGTCTAAGGGCGCATTAAGGAAGGCTGTCTTGATGTCGACTTGCCGTAAGATCATGTCATGGTCAGCGACGAGGGCCAATATAAAACGGATTGATTCCCATCAGGCGACGGGCGCAAAAGTATAGTGGAAATCTTGACCAGGAATCTGAGTGCATCCTTTTGCGACAAGACGAGCTTTGAATCTAGTGATAAGTCCCTCATGATCTCGTTTGATGTGAAGGACCCATTTTGATTCCACTGCTTTTCGGCCAGGAGGCAATTGATCAACTTCATCGTAGACCCCTTTCGCCTTTAGAGACTCAAGCTCTTCATGGATGGCAACAAGCCACTGTGTCCAGTAAATGGTTGACTGAGCTTCATGAACGGTCTGCGGATCTTTTGCATTTGGATCATCAATAGGATCTGTAAGTGCGGCACCCGCAAAGGCGACTTCGGCATGAATGAGAGACTGAATGAGCTCTGGAAACTCGCTAGTTTGGCACTCCAGCTCCAGCTCTTCATGATCGGAACGAAGGATGGAGTGCAGAATGTTCTCCTCCCCTCCATCATCCGAAGTCCGGACATGGTCAATAACGAAGCGTGCTGGCATGCGCCTTATGCGTGGAACATGACAGCTTGCGATAGGAGTGTCAATGTCCTTCATCTCAATGTCAATCCTGGTTAAACAGGTGAAGGTGAGAAGACAATAGGAGTAGGTTAACATACTCCTTATGCTCAGTGGCAGGGGTAAGCTCAGAGGCTGGGCTATCCATGTCAACATCCATCCTGGTTAAACAGGTGAACATGGTAGGATAATGAGAGTAAGTTAACATACTCGTTATGCTCAGTGGCGGGGTTAAGCTCGGAGGCTAGATTATGCTCTTTGGCAGTGGTATGCTCAGTGGCAGGAGTGGAGTCTTGCTCCAAAATGATACGGTCTTCCTTATCACAAAAGTGTGGCTCAACATCCATAGGGATATCATCCCATAGAATGTCAGAGATTGGGGGAGAGGGGAGAGACACAGGAAAACCATGAAATTCGACATCCCGACGTGAACGTATAGTCTTGGAGTTGGGAAACCAAATCAAATAGCCCCTTGCATCACGCGCATATCCCACAAAACGACCTTCCTCTCCCCGGGGTGTAATTTTGGTCAGATAATCTGAATTTGTTTTTCTGGCTGTGACAAGTGCACCAAAAGGCCTGAGATGAGACAAATCAGGTTTATGCTTGAACCAGCCTTCAAAGGGAGTTAATTTGGAGTCGAGGGCAGAGTGTGGTACGCAATTTTTGATGTGAGTGGCAGTGTGAGCACTCAAGGGCCAGAATCAAAAGGTAAGGCCACTGTCGACAAGCATGGCATGAGCCATGGATTCAATAATCTGGTTGGCTCGCTCAGCAACACCATTTTGTTGCGAAGCATCAGGGATGGTAAGTTCGTAAGTAATGCCATGTTCTTTGCAATAATCATGAAATTGACCTTGAGTTAATTCAGGTGCGTTGTCGACACGTAGAAAAATGATGGAGCAGCCGAGAAATTTTTCGGCAGCGACACGAAATTCGTGGAAACATTTGAGAGCATCAGACTTGAGTTTGAGGAAATAAATGGCTATATAACGGCAAAAATCATCAATAAAAGTGATAAAATATTTGAAACCTCCATATGCAGAGGGTAACGGTCCACATATGTCACAGTGGATGCGGAATAAAAGGCGAGTAGCATGATTGCTGGCCTTTCGAGGAAATTTGAGCCACTTAATGTTTGCAAGGGCACAAATGCGACAGTTCTCAACACGGACACTGTCAACTGGAAGGCCGACCATTGTATGACATAGCCCTTTAACGTCTATGTGGCCCATTAGATGATGGTAAAACCCTGCTTCTGAACTTCAGCAGAATCGGCACCAGGCCCAAAGAGTGAATCAACAGATGGCATCATTGTGGCAATCAGGTCCGGGGGTGGCTGTGGTTCATCACCTGGTTCAACTGTTTCGACATCCATCTTGTACAAGTCCTTTATGATTGAGCCAGTTGCAAAAGGAACATCGACGGCATTGAAGTAAGTGATTTTCCCCTTTCCAGTTTGTGTATTGACCCCCTTTTGATCTAGTCTGGAACTGGAGAGGGGGTTGCAACGTGCTGTTGGAATATGCAGAACATTCGACACTGAAAAGTTTCGCGTTAACCCATCATACGTTGATTTCAAAATGATCTTCCCTTTTCCGACAGCTTGGGTGGTCAGGCTTGTCCCAAAACCATGTACTGCCAAAGGGGACTCGAATGTGGCATAATTGTGAAAGAGTTCATGTTTGTGAAATATATGGCAAGAAGCTCCAGTGTCATGGTGAATGGAGTCATTCTGGTCAACGGTGGCATTGCATATAATTGCGTTGACTTTGATTTCTTCATCAATTGTGATCTCATCACCTTCTTCATCAGGTAGTGTCGACATAGATATGAAATCGTCCACCACTGTGCTGATGATGTTGTCGACATCTTCATCTGCATCGTCTGCATAGTCAGCTAAGCCAGAGAAATGTTGGCTGAGCTTTCCTTCTAGGGCACTCTTCCGACAAGCAGCAATTCTTGCTTCAGGTGAGAGGTGGATGTCCCTCTTGCCACGAAAATTCTCAGGATATTTCCCAGCCTTTCCCCCTCCATAAGAGAAGCAGTCAGCTTTGACATAGCCAATTGGAGTCTCATAGTAAGCATTCTCGCAGATTTTATGTGGTCCAGATCGTTGTTGGTTATCATAGGGAGCAGGACGTTTGGTTTGTCGTTGGATGGCCTTGTCTAGTTTGCGGTTGTTCTGATTTGAAGATCCAGCAGCATATGAGCTTGGGACAACACTGTCTCCTCCATCAGGAACCTTCCTCTTGGTGACAAGGGCATTGATGGATACGATTGAAGGCGCAATTTTCATTTCAACTTCTTCATGCTTCAAGCATTGAAGAACAACAGCCAATGAAACAGGCCTTCCCATAATTTCGCCTTGACGAACTTTATCTCGAAGAGAATCACGGCAGTATCGCCACTCATCAGACTGCGACATGAGGGTGACAATATGCTTGGCGAATTTGGTGTCAGGCATCATGAGAGGATCGGCATCCCGCAGTTTTTGGTACAACTGGACCATCACCTGTCTCCAGCGAACAGGATCATCGTGAGTTCCGCATTCATATCCGATGATTTGCTGTTTGATAGTTATAGCCGTCAATGTGTTTGCTGGTTCATATTCGTTCTTCAAGGTTATCCAGGCATCGTGTGCAGACTTGCAATCACGAACGACATACAGCCTTTCAACTGGAACGGCTTTGACTATGATGGCGTGAGCCCTCTTGTCAGCAAGAAGCCAAGCTTCAGCATCCCTCTTTGCATTCTCAACCACAACCTCGTTCCCAGGAATGGTGACAGTGACAGTAGCTCCCGCATTGTCGAGACCTTGAACCTGCTGACTCTGCCTGAGTACAGGTATGACTGGTGGATTATAGTCCGGGCCATCGACATATTTCCAGTATCCAGCAGCATCAAGCTCAAGCTGAGACTTCTGCTTGAACTCGTTGAAATTGTTCGTCCCATCCTCTTCTTCCTTGATAGGGGTAAGCTTTATCCCTTTCCATTCTTTCTCCTTATTGACAGAGCTTTGATTGGCAGACATTCTGAGTTTCCGAGTGCAGGCAGTTGAAGAGAATCACGATAGCGAGGACTGAGAGAGGTTGTTTCAAAATCGGCAGAGGACGTAGTGCGCGTTTAGAAACACTCGGGGCCCATAACCTGTTAAATATATATATATGAAAGCTGGTACAGTGAGAGGAACGTTAAGTTACGATACAAATACACTAGATGATTTGACTTCTTACCTGGTACAGTGAGAGGAACGTTAAGTTGTCTCACTGTCCAGGTTTGTACACATAAGGCCCGACTAAGACGTGGAGTCACATTCTAACAAGTTATTAACAAGCAAATGGATTCCTGGCTGAGTTTAGATGTCATAGAACCATCCAAGAGTCTTTGGGGAGCGCCGGTCTTTATTGCGTATAGGAACAGTAAACCACGCATGGTAATTGACCTCAGACGTCTTAACGAAAGAGTCATACCTGACGAGTTCCCTCTCCCAAGACAGGACGAAATTCTACAGTCCTTAGAGGGAAGTCAGTATTTGTCAACCTTGGACGCACTCGCCGGATTTACGCAACTTAGCATAGCTCCGGAAGATCGCAAGAAGTTAGCATTTCGTTGTCATCGAGGATTATTCCAGTTCAAGAGAATGCCTTTCGGATATCGAAACGGGCCCGCAGTCTTTCAACGAGTTATGCAGAGAGTTCTCGCCCCCTATTTGTGGATTTTTGCGCTAATCTATATAGATGACATCGTAATTTTCTCTAAATCTTTCGAAGAACATTGTTTGCACGTAGAAAAGGTATTAGAGGCAATTAAGTCAGCAGAAATAACGCTTTCTCCCTCCAAGTGCCACTTCGGCTATCAATCAATAATGCTATTAGGACAGAAAGTATCTCGGTTAGGACTCTCTACGCATAAGGAAAAGGTAGACGCCATAATACAATTGGAAAGCCCAAGAAACGTACATGACCTGCAAATGTTTCTAGGAATGATGGTTTACTTTTCATCTTATGTCCCCTTTTACGCTTGGATCGCACACCCTTTGTTTCAACTCCTTAAGAAGGAAAATAAATGGGCTTGGGGCAAGGAAGAACAAACAGCTTATGAGTTATGCAAACAAGTCCTCACGGAAGCACCGGTAAGGGCTCATGCAATACCAGGACTGCCGTACCAAATTTATTCAGACGCCTGTGATTTCGCCGTGGCCGCGATCCTTCAACAAGTCCAACCTATAAAGGTAGGAGATCTCAAGGGGACTAAGATCTATGAGAAACTGGAAAGAGCATTTAAGAAAGGTGAACCAGTGCTGACTTTAGTCACTAGTCTTGATAAGGAAGGAACGGACGTACCCCCAGTTGGCAAATGGGAAAGGAATTTTGACGACACGACGGTACACGTTGAGCGTGTAGTTGCCTACTGGTCTCGTGTACTACAATCGGCTGAAAGGAATTATTTGCCCACTGAAAGAGAAGCGTTAGCCTTGAAGGAAGGGTTAATCAAATTTCAGCCGTACCTGGAGGGCAACAGAATTTTTGCGATAACAGACCACGCTGCCTTGACGTGGAGTAAGACATTTCAGAATGTCAACCGAAGACTACTTACGTGGGGTTTGATATTTGCAGCATTCCCCAACATGAAGATCGTACATCGGGCCGGACGCGTACATTCAAATGTTGACCCCATTTCCCGACTAAGGCGACGACAACCTAGCCAAGAAGGGCCTGCAAATGTGGATGTCACGTCGCTCAGCCTAAAGTTGAATGAGGACCCATTAAGGAACATGTTCAACGAATTGGGACCACAGTTCGAGGAAAAATTACTAACTGTAGCTTCAAATTTCATGAATTCGGAATTAAGAACGATAGAAGAAACGACATACGTACCTGTGAAATTACAAGTTGGAGAATCAGAAGAAGTGGAAACCCTGCAACCAACGTCACGAAGTTATTCCACTTTGGTAGGAATTGATCCAAACGAAATAACCAGGTGGAAACTAGCGTACGATGAAGATCCGCATTTCAAATCAGTATTGAAAGCGATAAGAGAAGACGAGGACCATAACGTACCTTTTCCGCAATATCACTATTCCGATAATGGACTCCTATATTTCGAAGATAGCATGGGAAACACGAGGATGTGCGTACCAAAGGAGTTGAGGAACGAAATCATGTCTGAAAGTCACGACATCATTTCGGAATCTGCGCACGGTGGTTATTTCAAAACATACAATTGGATAAGTGCAACATACTATTGGCCGCGAATGTCTAGGGAGATCAAGAACTTCGTTAACACCTGCGACGTATGTCAGAAGACAAAGCCAAGACGACACGCACCCATGGGGTTGTTGCAACCGATACCGATCCCCTCTCAACCATTCGAAGTCGTTTCGATGGATTTCATACCTGAACTTCTATTGTCAAGCGGGTTTGACAATATTTTGGTCATCGTTGACAAACTCACGAAGTACGCTATCTTCATTCCAACCACTGTTAAAATTAACGAAGTTGAAACAGCGAAGTTGTTTTTCAAGCATATCATTACCAAATTCGGAATACCCCGCCAAATTATTTCCGACAGAGACACGTGTTGGCGAGGAGATTTTTGGAAAGAAATCTGTCGTTTAATGGGGATGAAACGATCCCTGACGACGTCATACCATCCACAAGCGGATGGACAGACGGAAGTAATGAATCAGGGCCTCGAGATCTCGATCCGCGCGTACATCGGCCCTGAACGAAATGATTGGAGTGATTTATTAGACGTGCTCGCTCTTTCGTACAACTCTTCACCACATACTGCAACCGGATTCGCGCCAGCTTACCTCTTGCGAGGCTACCATCCAATAACAGGAATGACCTTGCTAAAGAGCCCGGAACCGATAGGAAGAGGAGAAACACTCGAAGACCACCCAAGACATGAGGTGCTTGATGAAAGGGCCCTACATATGACAGAAGTGTTTGAGGCTGAGCGAGGAAAGGCACGGGATGCCTTACTTCTGGGTCAGATTTTCCAGAGAAAGAACTACAATAAGGATAGACTGACTTGGGAGTTTCAGGAAGGGGACAAGGTCGTGATCAATCGGAAGAATTTGGGTCTTCTCGGCGATGAGAAGGGATGAGGTAACAAGCTTCTAACGAAATACGAAGGACCATTTGAGATTCTTCAAAAGCTGAGTCCTGTCTCTTACCGGCTTCGTATGCCAGCCTCATTCGGGATGCACCCAATACTCAATATAGAACACTTAGAACGATATCAAGAATCCCCTGAAACATTCGGGGAGAGGCCTAAAATTAGGATGAAGCGAATGGATTTTGAGGAACTACCTGAGTATCAGGTGGAACACATCGTGGCGGAATCGTGGCGCAAAGGAAGGAACGGTAAGCGGATACCCATTTATCGAGTACGCTATACAGATTATGGACCGGAAGCGGACACCTGGGAGCCAAGACAGAACTTGAAGAATGCGCCAGCTATTTTGGGGGAATGGATTAACAACAAGGCATCGAGATCCAGAAGGATAAAACAGGCAAAATGAATGAACAGAAAACTTATTTAAACCGTATGTCTGCATCTTTTCTTTATTCAAAACTTTCATCTCTTCTTTCAACTATTCATCACCACTTCGCTGTTCAAATCATGCAGACTATTGAAACTTATACGCCCTCTTTGCCAAACCTCCATTTAACTCCCTTCCAATCCATCAACACCGTCGCTGACGACGTCAACCCACTCTACTACCGCTTAACCACCGACAACTTCATCGTCCTCACTCTCCCTTCCGGCCAACTTTTGTATGCACTCGACCCCGCCACCGGTACTTCCTTGTGGTGGGCACTACGTCGCATAGCTCGAGTCATAACTCGCGCAGCCATCCATTCCATCGCCATCGACCCATTCGTACCCGTCACGCAACGCGGATATATTCCTCAGTTTCAGTTTGACCGTATCTCTATGCAGCGCCCGGCGGTTCTGTCCACGTTGAGCCCCGACTGCATGAATCCGCTTTACGGATATACCTCACGAGAAAATATTCAAGCATGGTTTACCGACTTCCAGAACATGGGGAGGCAGGCTATCCAGTGGATTCGGGCGGCACGCTATCAGTCAGCACACTTAAGACTTCATTCGGGTTGGAACTGGGACGTTCTTCCCCAGGACAGTGCGAGACTGGAATTTCCTGACCGCTATTTGATCAAAGGACCCGATGGTACGCAGTCCAGAATTATATTTTCACATGGACTGACGAAAATAATAGCACGCATCGACTCCAACTCCTATTCTGTCCCCTCCATCTGCAGCTCTTCGGCTAGCGATTCCTCCAGCGAGGTTAGCAGCTTTACGTTCGACGAAGACATTATTATGGGAGGTATCGATGACGACGATAGGAGCCTCGTCCTACATCCTTTACTCTCAGCCTATGCGAAACACTATACCGATTACGATGTCTTTAGCAAGGAACCTCTAATCGACAACGGTTACGTCGAGTGAGGAGCTGGAGATCTTACGCCATACGCTCACATGTTATCCCCACTCAACTCTACCGCATTCCCAATTCTCTCGCTCCCAGCAGGTCGCGACTAGCAGGTAATTCGAATCTCAAGGACAGGGGGGGGTATGTTAGGGTACTCTGATTATTACTAGTCTCGTTATCCTTTCATTCTCACCACCAGATAACTTCATCAATGTTCCATCTCTTCTTTGTATTATCTGACTAGTTTCTATTTAGTTGTATTCTGTTGCACTATCTCTTTAGATAGTTGTATTCCGTTGCGATTGTACTTAGTGTGTTTGAACGCGCTCAAACACGACTTGTATTCGCGCGTCATGCGCTTTGTATATGTTAGGATTACAGGTTTTGTTAGGAATGCAAGTCGAACCAAACAGTTTTGAGTCAGGTAAATGTTTGGTAAGCGATCCGAAGGAACGTTGTAGTAGGAATATGAAGGATCTAGATACTTCTACGTTACATTCTACTTGTATTTAAATTAGGTGAAATGCAAGAAGTAAGTTTCATACTTACTTTTATCCCAACTTGATTTGACTTAAGTTCTTCGAACTAAGCAGCATCCCTTGAGTAAATTGATAAGGCTAAGCGCTATCAATTCACTCTGATCGACCGTCAAGGCTACACGCTGACGTTACGATCAATCAAGTGACGCTGTCATCGGACACTCGACGGACACTCAAGACTCTCTACGCTTTTAGGAATACTCGCCCTCTACGTGTTGTATTTACATACAACGCATTTGACTCTCTCGCTTAGGTAACGTTGTCTAAATATGATTAACTGCTAACTTTGTATTCATAGGAATACACCAACGCAGAGTCGTAAACTCTAACAATGTTGAGGATCCCTCAATGTATGGCATTGACTGGGAGGTCGCCGATGATCCCACATTGATGAATCATCTATTGACGGAAAATCCACAAGACTGGGTTGAGGAGAATCCCTTCATTGCGAGTACTGGTCCACCAACTTTCTCACACGTTCCATGTGAATCACCCAACTGTCCTCTTTCTCCAGAACAGGTGAACATGTTGGACACTATGCTAGCGATGCGAGTAAATATTCACTCAAGAAGTATGGAGATACGACGCCTTGTTTGGCTTGAGGCTGCCAATATATGCAGACATTTTCTCACCCACACAGAACAACCTTTCCTACCTACTGCTTAATAACACTAAGGAAGTCATCAGCTACCTTTATTTATATATTCTTTCGTATAGCAAGATGTTAAATCAAAATTGTATTGATCTGTAAAAATCATCCTCTCCTCCTAAACATAACTACACTAACAATACTGATCGGAAAAAGAGTCTACTGAATTTTCTGTATTGAATTGTCAATCAACTGTTGTCAGAATTATAAAAATTAAATGCATACCATAATTGTTGCAATGGTCTTCTTCAACTCCTCTGGATCTGATGAAAAGGGAAAAGGAAAAGCCAGTTGATCCATCTTATTCTTTCCTGAGATCCAATGTTCTTCTGGTAGGTCAATTGATGCGGCCATTTTATCCAGGCTAGATACTTTTCCCTCTACAAGGCGTGACTCCCACCGTACCACTTTGCAGAGAAGATGCTCGACAAAAATGGGACTGAATCCGAGAATTTTCTTGTCGTCCTCTGTAAGGAATTGGTGAAGATGGTTGTAAATGATCATGTATGCAGACTGAACGGATCCAAGGTCAGGGCAGATGAAACCCAAGTGCTGAAGACCTCTGTACGCCCCCAGTGTTCCGTGATCATATATCCAGTCTGCGACCTCTACAGATGCCGGCATCTTTGCCAACCCCAGAAATACTAGACTATTTACCAGTTGGAAGACTGTAAGCCCAGCTTTGAATCCCAGCAAGTTGAGAGCAGTCATCATATCCATGGTGCTTGTCCAAGACTTACGATCACCTTGATGCGTGGCCAGATCCTTGTTGACAAGATCACCCAGCCATGCAACCCAAGTGGTCTGCACTTCCTCTGCAAAATACGGCCCAAACTTATCCTCAAGTGTGTAAGTTATACCATGTGCATTCGTTGGCGTGATGTTAAGATAATTGCTCGGCTGGCCCCAGATTGTATCGTCATAAACGGGGACTTTTCCTCTCTTATCACCGCCAGAGGCAGGACCATGGAGTGATATGTCCACTATGTTATCCTTGTGCACTGGCCAAAATAAGGCCAGCATTGTGTCAAGGTCATTCTGAAAAAAGCCACCAGAAGCTGACACGATGTCCAAAAACTTTTTGGTGCCGTGTCCTTGACCGGTCCCCATCCATGAGAGTAGATTGGAGAGACCTTTTGGGGCCATAAGTTTCGAACCAGGTAGATGTTCCTGCATCAGAAGAGCAGTGCATGAGTATTGTCTGACAGGATCTGTCTGATCTCGGTTGTGCTCTCTCTTGCTGTTCTGGGATGCATGCCGTCCCTCTAGCACCCTCTGCAAAATA